>NW_019384857.1:379279-453533 GCF_000671375.1 Centruroides sculpturatus
TGAAAATTTGCTTGATAATTCAACTACGCTTGTTGGAGAACAATAAAAACACTACACTCAACAAGCCACCAATAAAACTCAACTGCCTAATTTATAACCAAAGTCTCCTTTTAATTTGTTTTTTAAAAAAAGCGCTTGACAAACTTGCCCCGCATGCCGAAGTTGCCCCGATCTCCCCTAATATAATAAAAATTTGTATCCTTCTAAATTTTTTAGATGGCAATTAATAATACTGTTTTTAGTATTTAATTTTAGTAATTTGTGATTGATATTTATTAAATCGAATGTTTAAAAGTTATCACTTAAACCATTTTTACTTTCCCGGCTATTATATATAACAGAGGAAAGGTTTGACGATCGGTCAAAAACTGATCCACAAAGTTTTTTTAATAACTCCCATATCTTTTTGTTGAAAATTTCTGAAATTGTGCAAGGAGGTTTGTGTATTAGGGGGATTGATGCTATTAAATGTTGATGGTTAATGTTCGAGGGGTTGGAGAAATAAAAAGAGTCGTGTGTATCTCTAGTAGAGTCGGACTTAATGCCGAAAATACTCGTTATTAGTATTTGGAACTTTTTTATAAAATCCATTCCAACCTTCAATATTGTTTTGTGCCATTTTATAATAGTTAAAAATATAAAAAGTTCTTTTTAATAAAATATCGTAACTGATAGAGCAACATGCAGCTTTAAAAGTTTCCGAGAAAGTTAAGCAACTCGTTGCTGGATCAAAATGGTAAGTAGGATATGGGATTCTGTTTTTAACTTATTTAACAAATGATACTTAACATCAGATGGACGGATGATTGGTAAGATAAAAGTGTTAGCTTGCTTTTTTGGGATCTGGAATCGAATGCAGGCGTTAAACCCAAAGAATTTTCAATGCACGGTATGTCTNATTTAATTATTTGAAGATTTATTTTGCTTGAGAAACATTGAATTGAATCACTCGATGATACACGTATTAAATTATGTCCTGTACGTAGATATATGTGTGTATATATGTATATATGTAATCTTACATCGTTATCATAGAAGATCTCAGCATAATCATCGCGTGAATATAGTAATAGAATTAATATCGTTTATACAAGAAAGATCAATTACAGTCACGCAAATAAGTCACGAGAAGTTCACGTAATGTTTCACGCATTTCGAACATATACGAACATAACGGACACGATACGTATTTTATGTTTTATCATTCAAAAAAAAAGCAACTCCTCTGGCCGAAGGTCGTGTGAAAAATTGCATTAATACTATTATAAAATTGATATCATCATTAAATCTAAAAAAATCATCTAAAAGTTTTTATTTTTCTATTGAATTTTCTTAGAAACTTATTGATTGTGTAGTTAATTAGGAGCTTTACTTACCGAATTCAACTAATCTCCAACTGTTAGGATCCAAGGTAAAAGAATCTTTTCTTTTAAGAAGAGATTCTTTTACCTTCATTTAATAAAACCAAATAATTTTTTTGTATTTTGTTATATGAAAGAATTGTTTTATTAGAAACTATTAACAAATAATATTTAGAGAATGGTTAGAGAGTAAAAAAGATCC
Source organism: Centruroides sculpturatus (assembly GCF_000671375.1). Classification (NCBI taxonomy): domain Eukaryota; kingdom Metazoa; phylum Arthropoda; class Arachnida; order Scorpiones; family Buthidae; genus Centruroides; species Centruroides sculpturatus. Next base: position 380,843 of record NW_019384857.1, read on the forward strand.
TCTAAAAACGACACTCTCGAAAATCTTCCACACATAAAAAACCCTCAAGAACCGCCCTTTAAGATTTAAAGGGTAATTTTAGAAGATTTTATTAATTAGAAAATTATTTATTAATAGTATNAAAAACATCATAATTTTAAAAGATTTTAATTCTCTAGCTTACATTTTCAGTTTTAACTAAACATTGAGAACAGACAAACAGGCCGACAAAAGCTTCCTGAATTTTTTTTCTTATTAGCCTAATTAAAAATACATTTATTTTAATATTTTGTAAAAAAAAAAGAAAAATTGAAACAAAATTTAGTTTTTAAATTATATTTTATTAACTAAAATTATTGTCAAGTCTTATTTTTTCCATTATAAAAGGAGAATCAATCCAGTATCACTCTTTAAAGCTCTGCTATTGCTTAAAAAATAAAACCCTTTTAAAAATACCCTCTAATTTACTTATTAACAATCGTCTAGATAAATTTCAAAAGGAGTTTTTTAGAAGACGATACGAGGATGTAATTTAAGGACAGCGTAGAGAGAGCAATATATCAAAAATTGAATAGTTTTATGTAAGAAAAGAATACTCTATACTTCATATCAATAAAGAAAAACATCGATATTTGTCTCAGTTGTCTTCTAAAAAAGCACAAGTCTCGAAGAGATAAGAGGCGTTTGGTATCATTATATGAAAAATACCCTCTGGCATCGAGATAAAAAAAAGTTTCCTTTCTAAAATAATCTTTTCAACTCTTTATAATAATAATATTTTGTTAGTTCTTTCACGTTTTCTCCTACGTAATAACAACATTTGGATCGGTTTTAATTGATTCAGATAAGGTGTTTTTTATTAAATTCTTCCAAAAAATTACACATTACTACTGAAAATACATCACGAAATTTTCATTAAATACAAATGTTAGTGCATTTATGTATCACTTTTTTGTAAGTAATCATGTAAAAAGTAAATAGAGGGTAAAACTATCAAAAAAAATCACCTAAAAAATTAAAAACTTGAATTATTTCTTCATATCTTAAGTTTTATAGCAATTGATAACCCTTTGTGATATCATTTAATTTATATTCATTAAATTCGTGAGAATTCGAACATAACCGAAAATTTTCATGATAAATGGATCTTTTAACAGATAAGAAATCTTTTATTTAATTAAATCATTAATTATATACATGCCAGAATGAATTTAATTGATCTTAAAATGTCTTTAATCTTGTATCACGTATTAAACACCTATGCAATTGTTAATATCTTAAAATTTTATTTTAAAATATTTAATTATGTATTAAAGTAATTAATAATTTCATAAGAAGGTCATAAATATAATTAATTTTATATATTGACATCCTTTAAGCATATTGGAACCAATTATACTGATTTTAAATGCGGGGTACGCGATCTACCGGTTGAGAAGAGAAAAATAAGATGCGTGTTTAGTCACAAAATGGTGTAGTTAAAATTTGAATAATTTTATAAAATCAGTTATTTGATAAAAACTATATATTATTTTAGAATATTTATCATTATTTTCTGTAAGGGATTTTAAAATATTCAGAAAATTAAAGAATTTTTATAAAGTATCAGAAGATGTACTCTTCAATCTTTTATCTGATAATATATTACTAAGCTTTGGATTTACATCGCAAGTTAATTTATAAATTAGATAATTATGTCTTACAATTATGTAAAAACAAAGAAATTATTAAAATATATTTAAATACATAAAAAATCAAAATGTTTTTGATAAAATAATTGATTTTTTAATGTTTTATCATTCACAATCTTCCATACCAAATGGTATATGAAGCTGAGATTTTAACTGAATTTTTAGAAAAATTCTTTTACAAAAACTAAACTTATCTGAAAAAATTTCTAAAAAATTCTATCCTAATGCGTTAAATTTGAATATTTAGACGTCGTAGACGATTTTTAGCGATTTAAAACAGTAAAACAAATAAAAGTATTATATCCACTTCATTCATCTGTTTGTTTATCCGTTAAGCTCTGAATTTACTGAAATAGAAACTGTAAACAGATCTTATGGCGTATAGACAGACAAACACACCATCAAATTTCAATTAAATATAAGTTTTTAAAAAAATTTTCATTATTTATAATTAAAACCAACTAACTTTCCTGTACATTGTTTACTTTTACCGTTCAAAAATTTTAATTAAATTACACGAGTTATAATGAATTATTTNAAAAACTATATATTATTTTAGAATATTTATCATTATTTTCTGTAAGGGATTTTAAAATATTCAGAAAATTAAAGAATTTTTATAAAGTATCAGAAGATGTACTCTTCAATCTTTTATCTGATAATATATTACTAAGCTTTGGATTTACATCGCAAGTTAATTTATTAATTAGATAATTATGTCTTACAATTATGTAAAAACAAAGAAATTATTAAAATATATTTAAATACATAAAAAATCAAAATGTTTTTGATAAAATAATTGATTTTTTAATGTTTTATCATTCACAATCTTCCATACCAAATGGTATATGAAGCTGAGATTTTAACTGAATTTTTAGAAAAATTCTTTTACAAAAACTAAACTTATCTGAAAAAATTTCTAAAAAATTCTATCCTAATGCGTTAAATTTGAATATTTAGACGTCGTAGACGATTTTTAGCGATTTAAAACAGTAAAACAAATAAAAGTATTATATCCACTTCATTCATCTGTTTGTTTATCCGTTAAGCTCTGAATTTACTGAAATAGAAACTGTAAACAGATCTTATGGCGTATAGACAGACAAACACACCATCAAATTTCAATTAAATATAAGTTTTTAAAAAAATTTTCATTATTTATAATTAAAATCAACTAACTTTCCTGTACATTGTTTACTTTTAACGTTCAAAAATTTTAATTAAATTACACGAGTTATAATGAATTATTTTCTAAAAATAAATCTGAAAAATTCACTTTTAGAACGTCATATTATTAACTTGCTGCATGGAAATTCTAAGTGTTTTTAGAATCTAACAACTGAATCTATGCTCACAAATGGCAATCTCTAAGCATTAATTACTTGTATAAAGGAATAACTATTTTGCACAGATAATTAAATTTACTATTTACAGATAGACAAACGGACAGACGAACTAATTGCAAACGTTCTAGATCGTATTTTCTTCTAAAAAATAAATGGAATTTTGCTTGTTTTCAGCGTTTTATTAGCACAGATATGAGTGTAATTCGATATAAAAAACGACAATTTAAAAAAAATCAATTCTCTCTAACATTTTTTATTTTTAGATTTTTGTTTTAACTTGTTAAACAGACAAACAGATTGACATAAGCTAAAGCTGGAAATTATTATTATTATCTAACGTTTTAATGAACAATAAATTTACTTTGTGTAAAAATTTTCTTTCAAAATTAAACAAAAGTTAGAAAAATTGTTGGACGTAAATATTCTTTTTAATTATTTTTCTAAAAGAAAAAACAAAATATATTTTGTAAAATTATTAAAAGTAAACATAATAATTTTTTGAAGATAAAGAAAAGTGTAATTTAATTAAATAATATTCAAAGTATCGTTAAACTTTACAAGATCAAAAAATTAAATTAATTAAAATTAAAATATCATATTAATTAATTAACAGTGCAAAACAACAAATTAAATTATTATTAAAAACGCTAATAAAGTAACTGTTTTAACAAACATTTTGTGAATAGACAAAACGACAGAAGAATTAGTTACAAAATTTCAACTTTATAACTCGTACTCACTCTAAAAACTGCAGAAATTTAGCAGTTTTTGATATTAATTCAATGCAAATAAGTGTAGAATTCACTAAAAAAAACATCATAATTTTAAAAGATTTTAATTCTCTAGCTTACATTTTCAGTTTTAACTAAACATTGAGAACAGACAAACAGGCCGACAAAAGCTTCCTGAATTTTTTTTCTTATTAGCCTAATTAAAAATACATTTATTTTAATATTTTGTAAAAAAAAGAAAAATTGAAACAAAATTTAGTTTTTAAATTATATTTTATTAACTAAAATTATTGTCAAGTCTTATTTTTTCCATTATAAAAGGAGAATCAATCCAGTATCACTCTTTAAAGCTCTGCTATTGCTTAAAAAATAATTTTTAAAAAATTTAATTTAAAAATTTTTAGAGCATAAATATCCAAAAATAAATTTAGAAACTCAAACTAACTTTCTTGTTAAACTTATTAAACATAAAATTTCATTTAGTTGTCCACTAAACGCATTAAACATTCTTCCATAACATTGCATGGTCATTGTTAACTTTATAGCTCATTCTATTACAAATTTTCATATTAGCTTTAACAATAATTTAACAATAATACATTGTCACGTGGCACTTAAAATATTCGAAAATTTTAACAGAGGAAGCGAGAGTTTAATTAGGATGGAAAACACGTCAGATATTCATACAACGCGCTTGTTAATAAACACGAAACTTTTACTTAGAAATACAAAATAATACATCAAATAAATGTCAAAATTTAATAAATAAACCTATAAATTATATATATTTTTTAAAAAATAAAATAATTTTAAACTACTTACAGCATTTTTTCCTCTCACTTCACATGTCAGGTGTATTAAAAAAAAAAACTAGCCACGTGACTCGTCTAGTGTTTGTTTATACATAAAATATTGCTTTTTACGTTTAATTTAATTCAAAAAACGTCATGCTTATAAGTCATTCAGTTAATCGAAAAACATCATTCTTGCAAGCTATTGGATTAATTCAAGAAAACGTCATCCCTATAATCCATTGAGGCCGATGGATATAAAGTTCATTTTTTAAACTGGCTTAGTGTTTGCTTATACACAAAATATTGCCTTTTATGTTCAATTTAATTCCGTGAACGTCATCTCTGTAAGCTATTTTCAATCAAGCGTGCTATTCTTTTACAAAGCACATGATAAGGCTACATACATTCATCTCGTATAGTCAATTGCATTGATCGATTTTTGTTTGTTTGCAGCGACCTTTATTTGCCAGGTCAATGTGGATCCCACTATCTATCCTTCTATTCAATTACGTAACAAGAATATAATCTTTCCACCTACACTTGCACCAATTCTCTCTACTTTAACCAGCTGTACGGTTATTGTTACGTATATACTAAGACGTGGAAGAAAGGAGAGTAAATCTTGTAAATCCTTAAGCCGTTTGTAAGCGTTAAAGGCGTGCAGGATGTGACTTACTAACAGAATGTCACGTGCAGAGTGTATACCCTACAGCGAAGTACGGGGTGGACCTTCGATTTCAGTTATCTACCTTCTAACATGGCTTAATGATCGATATAGGATACCATAGAGTAATATTTCCCAACCTTGTTTATTTGACGATTATCTTTCTTTAATTAGTGATGTATTCGAGAATTTGCGAACTACCAGTTGGTAAATAAAGACATCCTAACCAAGATGTACCAACTTTGCTTATTTGACGACTATTTTGTTTTAAGTAATCATATAATCGGGCCGTTCGCGAACTACTAGTTGATATGTATTGGTTTTCCGACCTTGTTTATTTTATGATCACATTACTTTAAGCAGTAATATGTTTTGGGTGATTCGCGAACTACTGGCTGATAAGTTAAGGTGAAATTCGTAAATAAATTTTTTTACATACCACTAAAAATTAATTTTATAGAATTTTTGATATTTTTAATAGATATTAATGAAAATGGTATTAAAAAAAGCTAAATTCAAATAAATTTCGCACTTATTTTTTATTATTAAATCTTTTGCAGAATAACTTTAATATTGTGCTTTTTAATTAAATATTTATGAAAATAATTAAAGATTTTGCACACTTTCTTGCATTTACACTGTAACGTGTAAAAGGTAACTAACGCCATCTATTACCGTTCAAAAATTTTAATTAAATTACACGAGTTATAATGAATTATTTTCTAATTAATTATATCAAATTTAATATATGTTTTAATATTATAAGAAACTATTTTAATTATTTTTAATCAAAATTTAATTCCATTTATTTTTATAATTACCCATTGGGCCATATTACCAGTAATTTTTAATCAAAAATCTAAAAAACACACAAAAAAAAAAATATAGGCTGACTCTAAATTCGGTTAACCGAATCACGAATTATTTTAAAAGCATTTAAAACCTGTTTTAACCAGCTTCAAAATTCGGTTAACTGATGTTAACTTATGCATATAAGATGTCTGCATCTTATTATATGCCTGTTAACTGCATTTTGGGCCACTCTATATAAGTTACTTAAAATGTATCGCAATAAAATTAATGATATATAAACAAATGACTCTCAAAAGCTGGTTTTTTTTAATTACCTTTCGGGATTTTATTAATTTGTTGAACATTTAAAAGCCATATCACATTGCATTATAATATACCATAGACGATTATAATAATTTATGCCGCATCATCACATGAGGATTAGAAATAACAGAAAATACTTAAATTCCATATCTTAAATATGTTATTTTTTAAATATAAATTAATGTATGTGCTATGAAGTTGTTAAATGTGCACATTAAAAACGGAAAATCTTCAACAGCACATTAAAAACGGAAAATCTTCAACAGAAAAAATATGCAATGAGCTACCCTTCAGAATGACGTTCGAGTATTTTTGAATGTTTTGGCACTTATAAAGCTTTTTTAGAAGAATTTTGAATGCTACAACACATTGTATGCTTCATAATGATCAAATTAACGTGTTAAAATTCTATAATATGTATATTTATGATATACAAACAGCCATGATGAAGCACGTCGCATGTTACGAATCTTATGCCAGACATTACGAATTTTTTTCTAAATACAGTAAATATAAAATAAATAATTAATTATTAAGATTGATTATTGCTCGATAATTACCGATGATTATCATTAAATAAAAAGATTTCTTTACGAGATACGAGATCATGTGGCTAAAATATGTTTATGTAGCTAGATAATGTAATCTCATTATGGTTTATGCGATTTGTTTCGGATCAAAACAGATCAATAACAACTAAGGTTTCTGGATAAGATTCTGGCATTTTCATATAATTGTAATTATTAAAGCTGTATATAAGCCTATAATCTATAAAATAAAATCATAAAAATGCATATTTTATATTCTTGCAACGCGATAAAAACTAATAAAAGTAGAAATTTTAAAAGTATCAAAAATTTTTAAGAGCTGCAACTTACTTGATGCATTTTACGATTGTAAACTTGGTAACATCTAGATTATTCTATGCTAAACTTATACAAACATTTACATACTTTAATACTTCATAATTACTATGGTTATCAACTTATCATTGCTGCAACATGTGTATATACATCTCCTGTTCGACGAAGCAAGACTTACAAATGATTAGTCTCTGGCGGTTCTTGCAAAATTTATGTAATCTTTTAGATTTTGTGTACTTTTGGACAGACAACATACAGAAAATATAATAAAACAACTATATTAATAAAGTAACTAACTATAATAATTATAACTTTAAAAAAAATTAAGTAAATTACATCTACAGATTACTTCGCGGATAGATTTCTTTTAGATTTTATAACTTATTTATTCAGAAAAAAATATATAAAATTGGCACGTGAAATCTTAATTAGGCTAAATTCATTGAAAACGGAATAAATAATTGAAAAATATTAAATTTTAATTAATTTATATTTGCTTAAATTCGTGCCTACGAACGTGATAATAATTCGATTTTCACGCGCAAAATCATTATTAGTGCCAAATTTGTCAATTACACAATTAGAGCCACGTGCTATACTTGACTGTACGTTATAATTATCGTCGTAAATTCTAATAAATTTGAATCTTAAATGAATCCCATTTTTCCGAGTGTTTGTAAGTCTATGCACTTTGTTAATTGGAAGCGAATGTGTAGTAGAATATCAAACAAAAAAAAATTGCTATATTACAGTCTTAAAAAGTTTATTTTCTCTAAAAATTATTATCTAATCAAATAGTTGCGTCTAAAACTTCCATTTTAAGCATATAATATCTGAGAATCATTTTTTGATTATACAATTAAATGCATAAATCATCTACTGTAAAGATTTTTAGGCAAAACTACATATAAAAATTCCAATTTTAAACATATAATTTCATCTAAAAATCCTATTTGATTTCATATTTAAATATAAAAAGTATATACTCTGATGATTAAAAAATCTTGTAATATATAAGATTTACAGGAATATAAAATTGATTTTTTTATAAAAATTACTTTTCTAATGTTTCCATTTTTTTCTGTTTTTTTTAGAATCAGAAGCTTGCTATTAATTAAATCCTAATTATCGGATAAAGTCATATTTTTTGATAAAATATGCTTTAGTTAAGATAATTAGCTGACACTTCTCCAATTTATCAAATTACTTATTATTCAACTAACTTAAAAACTTCACAAATATTTTAAGAACTTTTACAGAATTTTTTTACAAAGCTTACGAAATTTTTATACTTGTTTTAAGCTTATTTATTAATTTTTAATGAAAATAATCATTTAAAAAATCATATAAATTCATGACATTTAAAAGTATAATAAAGATTTAAAAAATAATTTAAAATATAAGCCACATGTTTCATATAAATTTTATAAATTTTTTAGATAAATTATTCAAAATTATTATTTAAAAATATTTAACATTTTATCGATATTTTAATAGAAAATATTTAACATTTTATCGATATTTTAATAGAAAATATTTACTATCCTTGTTTATTTTATGATNATTATTTATTAGCAGTTTTACCAAATTATCTATTTTATTATATTATAAGACATTTCTTAGTTATAATATAAGGCATGTGTTGAAAATTGAAACTGGAACGTTTATTTGGTAAAAATGAATTACAAAATTCAAAGAAACCCAGCATTCACGCATGCATCCGATGACCTCTCTGTTGACAGCTGAATTATGTCTGATCGCTGTTATACTATATCCACAAATTATTAGCACGATTTTCTGCACTTATAAGCCTGAATTTAGTTTCGAGATTTTTATGTAAACGTTGAAAAGAAACTTCTCCCCAATGTCAACCAGATAAAACGATGTATCCCAATGAATTCTGCTTAATTTAACTACATTAAAAATTCTTACAAACAACATTAAAACAACATTCCTAGAAAAAAATGGTATAAATTATTAGTAAACTACGTTTCTAGAAAGAAGATATACTTGCATTTTATCTTGAATTTCCTGACTTTTAAAGTTTTAATTTACGTTTAAGACTTGCTGTTTGCAGTCGTTTAACAATCGAGAGATAAATTCGTTTTGTACTGTGCTTGAAGCCTGTATAAAGGTACACCATTGAATGTATTGTATAATGTAACTGGAGCAAAAAAGCACATTGATATTTTTATTATAAGTCGGAAAACATAAATGTATTGTTTGTTAATACAATTTCTTCGAATTAAAAATGTTAAGTAATACATAAATTCGCACTTCATAAATTTTTTGCAATGTTATGACGTTTCATTTTAAAAATAACTTTTGTATTATTAATCAAAATAAATAAATAAATTGGTATGTGGCACCATCTGTTATGAAAATTTGTTATATAAATTTTATATGTTTTTAATTGTTATAAAATAGAAAATTATTTAATTTTTGATGGTAAAGATGAGTTTCTTAAAAAAAAAAAAAGCCTCTAAATGCTAACAACTAATAAAATTTTCATTAAGTCCGAACTCCGCGAGATATCACACGTATTCTAAAACATTTAATTGCAATAATTTTTAGTTCTACACTTCTCACTAATTCATATATTATTACGATTTACGTGTACGACCAAATTTACGTAGACTACCACAAATAAACACTGTTGAAGTTATTGATGAGTTTGTACGTAATGATTTTCACTATGTTGTCACGTTACTGAAGTATTGTATATATTTCAGGTCATTTTTATTTTGACATGTCGAGAAGAGTGTAAACATCTACAAATAATTTGCATCCCCCACAGATAAATTCGTGTATCGTGAAATTTGTGTGAAATTTATCTCTAAAGCCAACAAAATAGGATTCCGTAAAAATAATAAATCGAAAAAAAATATTTGAAATCATTCAACAACTGCAGAGGAATTTAGTATGAACCAAAGAAAATTTATTAAAACCAAATTATGCACACTAATATTAAATGATATATATATATAATTTATTTATTTATTCTTTCTAATATTAAAAACTGCAAAAAATAAGTTTATTAATTCTGAAGAGATTTTATTTTTATTGTAATAAATTAAATACAGTAATTTCATTTGTATTTTTCTTTATCGATAAGAGATGGAGCCACTTTCTTGCATATTCAAGCTGTTGTTTAGCTATTTATTTTATTTTTTCAGCTGCGTATACTTCTTTAGCACTTCACAAATTATACTACTTTAAAATTAATACTTATAAAGTCATATTTATTGGTTCTTAACGTATGTACAGTGCTTACAGAATTTAATATGTTGTTCATATAATTAAAGATCAATTCAAAATGTAAAAGTAGATCTATTAATTGTAAATAAAATTAATAAATTGTATTTAAAAAAAGAAGCAAAATAAACGAATAATTTTTATTTATTTATAATAGAATTATTCATATCATTTATTGTTTGCTTTTTCGATAACAGATGGAGCCTCTTTGTCACCTATTCTTGTTACATATTTAAAAATCCTTTTTCTTTCTTAATTGTTTATGTATTTAGTATTTTATAAATTTAATGACATGATAAAATAAATATTTGTGTTAAAAGAAGGGAAGTAGGAAAATGTAAAAGAGTGATCATTTACATTTAGGTCAGTATGAATATTATTATACTTATCTCGATTTAATTACATAAATTTTCCTGATTTGTTACTAAATACTATTATAATATTAAAATAAAAATGTATAATAATAAATTAAAGTAAAAAGCATGATTAACCAACCAGAAATATATTTTAATTAATAATAATTCATGTAATTTTGATTCATAAATGTTAAATAGAACGTTTCCATCTTTTATTTATTTCTTTATAATTTTTTTAAATAAACAAATAATAACTTAAAAATTAATTATTTTTAAAGTATTAAAAATGTAATATTAATAAATTAAACATATTTATATCGTTTTTAATAATTATATCTAAACTTTTTGAATTGCAAATGAAATTTTCTATTTTAATTTAAAGATATTTAGTATCTTAAATTAATTATCGATTCGATAAATGTTTGTAAAGCAGATGGCAAACGACAATAAAATTAATAAATAAAAGAAATATTAAGTGACGTGTCACCTTGACATTCATCTTTACCTTGCTAGACACGCCTACGTCACAAAGGTCGTGACCTTTTTTTTTAAATTGGTCTTTCTGGATAAAATAATATTCAAATTACTTAATGTCATATATTATATGTTTGTTAGTATAAATTTTAAATGTTTTAAATAAATTTTTTACATTAAAACTTTAAACAGTTTACTACTTTTATGGAAAAAAATTGTTTTTAATTCACAAATTTTAATTAAAATATGAATTTAGTTAATGTTTTTAATTTTCGCAGTTAAATAAGTATTTTATAAGAAAAAAATTCAATAAAACTCTCCAAATTCTTCATATTATATACAAATTAATATAAATTTTTTGATGTTTGCAATTCAAAAAATGTTTTGTTTTTTACGTTAAAAAATTATTTTATAACCTATAAAATCTTTTAAAACGTCTCACATTTTAATTAAAACGTAAATTTAATTATATAAATTTTAGATTAATTATTTTATATATCTTCAATTCAAAGATAACCTCTTTAATGATTAAAATTTCTTATTTATATATAAATATAGTTATTATAAATTATTATATGTGCTTATTACTGGTTAAAATCGTGGTAATTTCAAGATATTTTTAGCTATTTTTTTAATTTATTTTATTTTCTGGGTCTTCCCTATGCCAACGAACTGGATATGGATAAAAGTCAAGAATATTTTGCCCTTATTAAAAACCTTAACTTCCAAATTAGGCAAGTTATCCCCAAGATATATTCATCCCACATAAAAGTATAACATTAGTTGTTATGACGAATACTGATTAATAACGACCTACATTCTTTGAACTAGTTTTACGTCCAATGGGGCATTTTAAATTTTCGAAATCATTTTTAAATCGATTAATTAATCCAAAAATCAATAAAATACGTCATTAGTATTGCTAATTGTAATTTAATTACTATTAAAAAATATATATATGTATTTAATTTTAAGCGAATTTTTCGGACATTTTATGACATAAATCGGCATAACCGGTTCGGGGCACGTGACCGAGTCAACATCGGCGGGAAGTCACCATGGTAACAGGAAGAGCAACAATGGATGGTCAGTAAATCGAACAACGGTTACGATGAATATACTGAATTTAATAATAACTTACCATTTATTTGAAAGGTAAATCTTTGAATATTTTATATATTTTTTTCTCGTTTGAATTTATCGAAAAAAATAGAAGTAATTTTTTTTAAATTACGTAAAAATAATCATTTTCTATAATGCACTAGAGGGCGTGGTTATTGGACAACGTGGATGCATGCTTATTGTTTATTTGAATTCAGTTATGTGTTAGATGACACGAGGTAGATATTGGATTTAATTATTGAGATGTGGAAGGTATACAAATTGGTAATAGATTATATTGTCAAGGTGTGACGTGTAAGTGGACAAACGTCTTCTATATCGAAGGGCATAAGAAGCAGATGGTGTTTAATGGACCAGATGGTTTTATGAATCGACGTCTGTTTTAGGTGATTGAACTGATTATTTTAAAGGCAACGACCTTAGTTTTCAAATCTGATTCTTTCCTGTTTTATGTATGTATGTGTCTGTGTCAAAATCATATAAAATGCTGCTCATAACCGTTGTTACGCTACGTTTTATAACAGTAAACACCTTACAACAACGTTCTCAAGGCTCAGAAAAATACTCAGATCGCTTTTCTTTAATGTATAAATGCAATAATTAAGTAATATAAGTTTATCAAATCGGTTGATGATGATAATGTAAACAGAAGCTGTTTACTTTTAATTTTTTTAGAATTTAAAATTTATTTTATTATTATTATATAATTGGATTTTCATATTTTAAACTAAACCATCTTCCTTTCTTTTTAAGTATCTAATACAAAAAACAAAAATTTATTAGCATAACTTGTAAATCATAAAAAATTATGATTTACAAGTTATGCTGTTTGGAAATACTTCATTTCTATCTTGTAATAAAATTTAATTTAAAAATGTATTTATATGATAAAAATGTATATTGTATTTTGAATATTTAATAATCTAAATTGTATTTTTTTTATTTAGTTATCTTCCTGATTTTATCAATAAATATATTTTTTTCTTGTATTTTGGAAAAGTAGGTCAAGTACTTCTGTGCCATTTAAATTGAATTTCATTTCATTATCATCTTAAATGAAAAAAAAAAATCTATAAATATTTTTAGATTCAGAATAGAATTGCATTTAATATATTTTTTCCTTTCTTCTTTTTTAAATATAATTAATTAATAAATTTTCTATATCACTATTTTCATCTAATAATAATAATAAGTTAACTAACAACAATTAAAAATTGTAGTTATAATTATAAAAATAGTATGATTTAAACATTTGATATTGCTTTCATAAAGGGAAAGATCTGTTATAGGGTTAATACAAAATAATTTAGTAAACAAATAATATCTATTGGCAGTAGAAAAATTTATAAAAGTTACAAAAATAAATAACAATTACATTTTTATCAAATCTTATCCTAGGCAAAAAGAAAGGGGGAAGGAATCTAATTACCAAACCTAAAAATTATTAGTTTAGAACCTCACTGGTTATTCAAATCTTTTCATTGCTTCAGCTAAGAAAATAAATATTTTTATTACATATTTTATATTTTTTGTAGCTAAATATTCAAACATGTTTTTCTAAAAAAAATCCTTCCATAAAAAATAAGATCCTTAGTTAATCTTAATTCTTGATATTATTTATATTCAGACAATATATGGAATATAGATATATGAACATTGCAAAATTTACATCTGCCTATCAACAGTATAATTTTATCATTTGTATTAAAATAATAGATATGAAGTCTGTTACATAAAAGATTTTTTTTATTTGAAGAGAAGTTTTAGTACACATGTAATTGGTTATTACTTGAATATTTTAATAAATAGTTGTACCAATGATGGTATTTAGAGTACAGTAAAGCTTTCTCATCTAGTAATAAGTTATTGACTCAGCAATTGATGACTTTGATAGTAACATAAGACTATACGTTTTATCCTCTGAATCAGACCAGAAAAATGCTGGATTAGAATTGCATTTAATATTTAATAAATTTGTATTTAAAAAATATTAAAAATTTCATGTTATCAAACTTAATAAAATTTTATTTAGATATTAAAATTGCATTATTGCAGCTTTCTTAGATTTAGATAAATTAATATTTGCTTCTTTTAGATAATTACTTTGATTGCAAGAAAATATCTTAAATTAAAGTTTAGTTTTCAATAAAATTAATTTTAATTTTAAATTAATAAAAATTGCATTTACCAATATTCTTTATTGTTGTTTCATTTTGGAATTGAATTTTTACTTAATATGTTTTCTCTTTTCCATTCTGTTTCTATGGAAACAAACTAGTATGTTTATTACAGTCATGTATCGATGTTGCATGCAGTTGTATCTAACAATTATTGAAAAAATTAATTATTTTATCTACTAACTAATGGTATTAATGCATAATTTTGATTAAATTAATAATAATAAAGGTTTTAAAATGAGAATTAAATTTATATCTTTGAATTATTGAATTGTTAAAGAAGCAATTAACAAATTATTAAAGAAATATATTTTAATTTCAGATTTTAAAAAATGTCGGAATGTGGGGAAGTCTGGCAATATTTCCAGTCTGTGCAATCTTGCTATGTCTTTTAAGTCTCTTACTTCAAATAATTATATTACCTTCTTCTCATTGGGGAGAATATTCAGCTAGAAAAGATCGAGGTAAGAAATTTCTATCATGATTCTAATACTTAGTAAGAATATATCAAATTTTAGTCAGTAAGGTAAGTATATAATAACATATTTGTAATGAGAAAAATGATGTACTGTACTAATTTCATTAATTTGTTACTATAAACAGTGCTATCAGCCTTATGCTGTAGCATAAGACTGATAGCACTGTTTCTATGCTGAAATTATGATGATTGTGAGTCTCTTTTGAAATTAAATTATTGTCTTTGTTCTCCAGTATAAAACTGTTTGTCTTATGAAAATAAATTTGAGTATATGTATGATCTAAAATTTGATTTGTTGTTGCGGACTTTCAACTTTAGGAAATTATTCTCAAGTTACACACTTGTTAAGGAAATTCCTCAGGTGTAAATCTGATTCAAAGTACTTCTGTCAGAAAAAAGTTTCTTACAAATTCCATTGCTTTTAGGCTTTATCATCATTAATAGTCAATAAATGAACTTGTTTACTGCTGTTGACTTCTGAATATCTAATCTTATCAGGTTTTGGTATTTAAAGGTAACAGAAGACTTAAGAGCCACCACAAACTAGCGCTTTGTGAGAGCAAAACACTAGCTCACCTGATGACATCAAAAGCCTCATTCCTTTCTTTACAGCCGCATGGTTTTCCCTTTGCTAGTACAGTGATATGAGCATATGCTCACTGTTGATAGAATTCAACAACGAGCATATGCTTGTATCATTGCGCTAGCAAAGGTAAAACTGTACAGCTGCGAAGAAAGTACAGGGCCTTTGATGTTATTGGGTGTGCTAGCATTAGTTTTCGGCAGCTCTAAGTGCATATTCAAAGTCATACTCTGCATAAATATATTGGATGTTAGTCTCTTATGCACTTACACTTACATGCAGTCAAATGCCTGAATATGCAACATAAGCATATTCAAGCATCTGCTATTTGATACCAAAACTTCAGTAATATTGAAAGCAGTTAAGACTAGGACCCCTTACAATGGCCAAAAATAGTTCAAAAGCTTTAAAATATTTTAAATTTTCCTTCTAAAGAAAACAATTTGAATTAGATTCTTAATTGGCAGATAAATACTGCAGTTTTTTACAGTTATCTTACAATTATGGTAAAAGTACAAATAAGCAACCTACATTTATTTTATGAATTTATATAATATCTATCAATTTGATAATTATTCAGTTATATTTAAATAAAATTATCATCAAAATTGATAAAACAGTAAAACCTTGATTTAATGTTCAAAATTTTGGATTCATGTCATATGTGAAAATTAACACCCTGTTAATTTTAAAATGCTTTTTTATATGTAATTAAATTAACAGGTTATTATATTTTTCAAATCTAAGAGTCACTGCTCATAAAGTGTATTTTCCAAAAAATATTTATTTTTGTATTTTGATTTAGATTGTACACTTGTTTATTACAGTCTCAGAAATACAGTGAGTACATAAGCAATATATTTTTTAATATATGCATTTGGAAAACCTACTTTATTAAACAATGGACTTTTGGCTTTAGCAGAAACCTCTTGCCTAAATTACTCCCATTAAATTAAAGTTTTGCTGTATTGTACAACCATGTTTTACATGAATACATTAGGATATTTAAACAGATTATAATTTAAAAAGTATAGAATATGTGCTCATGATTTAGAATAGTTTGAATTTGTCATTAACAAATTTTTATATTAATTAAATAGTGATATTCTACTTTCCATTACCATATGTAGAAAGAAAAATCAGAAAAAGTACAATTTAGATTTTTCTTCAATACGAAATAGAAAGTTTAAAAATTATAGAACTAACAGAGAAATTTATAACCAAAAAATAATAATAAATTCTAATTATTACATATAAGCAATTTGTTTCATTCAGACAATATATGGAATATAGATATATGAACATTGCAAAATTTACATCTGCCTATCAACAGTATAATTTTATCATTTGTATTAAAATAATAGATATGAAGTCTGTTACATAAAAGATTTTTTTTATTTGAAGAGAAGTTTTAGTACACATGTAATTGGTTATTACTTGAATATTTTAATAAATAGTTGTACCAATGATGGTATTTAGAGTACAGTAAAGCTTTCTCATCTAGTAATAAGTTATTGACTCAGCAATTGATGACTTTGATAGTAACATAAGACTATACGTTTTATCCTCTGAATCAGACCAGAAAAATGCTGGATTAGAATTGCATTTAATATTTAATAAATTTGTATTTAAAAAATATTAAAAATTTCATGTTATCAAACTTAATAAAATTTTATTTAGATATTAAAATNGAGCATATTGATAGGAACAAAAAAGTCAAAGGAACCGTGCCTCATGGAAAATGGTAAAGAACGCCCACTAGGGGGCATCCCGGGCTACTAGTATTAAATGAAAGAGAATTAGAAATTGTTATTGAAAATATTAAACATATAAATTATTTATACAAATTAGACAAATGGTTACACAGTAAGATATTCATTTAGCACTATGAGAAGTGTGAGTTTGAATAGTTAGTTTTGATTCACTGGCAGAGTAATATGAATATATTAAGTGCTTGTATGATACAGATTCATTCATTGAACAAATTCATATCTCTTGATATTCTCAATATGATGATGATACATGTGTAACTTAAGACAGTACTCTGAATTTTTTTTTTATTTTTAAACGGAAAATTCAATCCAAGCATTGTTCTCCATCCTTTACTTATAGTAATTGATCTCATCACCCACTTTAGATAGAGAAAATTGAATCAAATTAACCCATGAGATATCCCAGTAACCATTATATCCCAGTAACAACAAATTGTAATTAAAACTAATGTTTTTGACCATAATCATGGTCTTCCTCAGGCTTTTGACTAGTACATTTCAAATATGGAATGCATCGAACAATATGTTTAAATTATTTTAAAATTTCAAACATTTAAAAGCCAGAAGATAATTTTTAGTCATATGTGCTGCAATATAATCAAATTTGAATCAAATTATAAAGCTCATAGTAGCATGGTATCTTTCATTAACAAATTCAATTCAGTCAGTAAATTTACAATATTTCTTAATAATAGACATAATTATAAATTGTAAATAAATTTATTATTTTATTTTTAATTTTATACAATTAATTATATTCTTTTAATGCCAGATTGTCTTCTAATAAATAAGTTATATACTTTTTCAATATTATTAAATACAATCTAGAATTACAAAATTTTTTAGTAGTTGTGAAATATGAAATATAATTTATTGAATAAAATTTATTAATAATCTACACTAATTTATTTTTTTTAAATTTAATTTCAGGAAATCAAGAAGAAGTTGGTCATTATGGTCTCTGGAATCTCTGTTTTCGAAAAGGTCAGCACATAATCATAGATTGTGATCAATTAGACACATTCTTTCGAAGACCTCCACACATTGAAGCGGCTGGATACATAGCAATTATACACATATTATTACTGCTGACATTTCTTCCTTTTGCAGTCATTCGTATAATTCAAATTATCAAGAAAACTTCAAAGTTTGTCATTCGTCCAAATCGCCTATGCATTATTAAAGTAACGCTATCTTTTATAATAGGTAAGTATTTATAAAATATCAAAAAATCTACATTTTAGGAAAAATATAATAATAGATATAATTTTTTTAAACCTCTTACATGCTCATCTTCATAAACTTTAAAATGAAAATCATTAAAGCATCCAAAAATAAATGTGATAAATATAATTTTTTCTTAAAAGCAGTTTATAAATTCTATTTTTATTAGAAAAGAAAACAATTTTTAGGATTTATGGAAATTAGTAAAGGATTTTCAAGCTTTATGTCCACCATTATTAACTAGAAAAAATAAAGAAAAGATGTAGAATGTATTATCTATCTTGGTCTCTATTTTCCTTTTTGACTTCTAATGGGATATGTTAAGGCTAGAAAATAATTGAGTTTGTTAAAAGTTTTCACTTCAATTTGAATTGTATTTATGCTCGTGAAACAAATGTGATTATCAAATTAAATTATTTTCAAAAACAAAATATTTTAAATTTATCATAAACATAATCAATATTAAATATTTCAAGTAAAATTTTTATTGAGAATGAATTACAGTTAAAAAAGAAACAAGACAACACATTAATTAATTAATGCTTCTAATCTTTTAAATATTTTAATCGATTATGATTATAATCTATTAATAAGATTTATTATACTGATTTAACTTGTCGATTTTATCTGCAAGTTAAATCATTATAGTAAATCTTATTAATAGTTTATAGTTCCAATAGACTAAAATTAATAAAATAAAAAAAGACAATATATTACTTATGTCAGAATTTTTAGTTTTAGAAAAATAAACCATTTTTGGATTATAAAAAATTCATCTTTATGCAGTTTTGTACATTGTATCCTGAAGATAAATATAGTATGCAGATTCATCTAAAAAAGGATCCTTTTAATATGAAATTTTAGAAAATTAAAACTAATGATGCCTTGTTTTTCTTACTTCTAAATAATTAAAAATCATATAAAGATTCTAAAATGATTTACATAAAGTAATTTCTAATTTTTACTGTAATAGGTTTGTATTTATATCAGTTAAACTTCTCTACATTTTCTTACAATGAAGTTATCTTTGGAGAAACATGATTGGAACATAACTTTAACAAATTGATGATATCAGATTTAGGAAAATAATTTTGTTTATATTAATATACTTTTAAAGAAATTTATTATTATATTGATTAAAATAAATTTGTTATGCTTACTGAAAGTACAGATGACCTACAATTTAGCAGATTTATAGGGAAGCATGTCCTTAATTGTCAATTATCTGTAATTTTTGAGCAATGTAAATAATAATAAGTACAAAAGTCATTAGAAAAACCAATAAATTATATAATATAACCAATATAAATAATTATTTTGTGTACATGACTCAAAACATAATGGATGTTAAAATAACCTAACCAAGACTGAAATAATGCTTGTCAAAAGCTAATAATGTGTTTTGGTATCATTAATTGTTGGTCCATTTGTTTCTGAAATCTTTTAGATTGGAATCTGTTGACTTGAGAACTATATCATAATACAAATTTTTAAAAAAATTGTAAAACTATTTTCATTAGCTTGTTAAAAGGTGATGCATTTTTTTTTTTATTGCTGTTTTACCGAAATATAAATGTATCTTAATCTTCTGATGGGCAGGTCTTTGCTGTGACTATAAGAAATTTAGAAATGTTTTCTCTTGCCAAGTGAACTTTTATAATCATGCTTTTGCTTAAACACAAAAATATATCTTATATCTATTATGTATCACCTACAATAATTTAATGTACATTATGATTGATTAATTGTACATGCATAATTTTGCATTCACAAATTTCATTTATATTTAATTCAACAGAGTAACATTTTCAAATGTTCTTTGCCTTAAAGGGATTCTTAATTAATACTTTAAAATGTTAGGTTATCAAAGGGTTAAAAAACAATAGTTAATTAAGTTCATTTTATTAATGCTGATTTGCTAATGATTACTTTACATGTTAGTAAAGCCATTGTTTTATGATATAATTTGGGAATTTTTAAATTGTAACAACATATAGCAGCAATATTATAATTATATACTGTACATAGTCATTTATAATATGAGATAATTTATATAATTTATAATATTTTTCAAATATATAATTACTTCTTCAGATTATTTTATATTTTGTTTTTGATTTTGAATAAATTTCATTAATTAAAAGTAATTTAAGTATATAAATAATATTTAGAATAATTTATAAACTTACTTCAAGATTAATTTATGTCATTGATATCTTTAGTGGATTGCAAATTATTACAAAATAATGAATAAGTATTCATGAAGCAATGAAAAAATTATATACTATAAAAATTCTACTGAAATATTTTTCAATTTTAAATCATAATATAAATATACAGAAGCATTTTTTTTTTTTTCAATTTAGTATGGAATTTAACTTTTCATTATAGGAAAATATCTTAATCTTTATTTGTATTTTGTCTCTAAATCAAAATTCTGTAATCTTCAATCATAAAATTTAATCACATTCAAATCTAAAACTTAGCATATCATAAATATTTATAAATCTTCCTTAATGAATTCATGTTTTACTCAATTAAACAACTAATATTGTGTTAAATATATTTTTTTCCTTCTCTTTATATTAATAACTATTTAAGAAGTTTGTAAAGACTGCTTTCAGCAACAAAATTTATTTACCTAATATTTTTTTAAATGCTGTTTCTTCACCTATCGTTGAAGATAGGTGAAACAGCATAATGTTTTCAGGCAGTATATGTTGAAATACATTGCCTGAAAACGTTAGGTAAATAAATCTCTGTTTTTTTTTAAAAAGAATTTTTATGGAATTTCTTAAATGTTTTAAATTTTTTCACAGTTAATGAATAAATTCATTAAAATCTCACCAAATTCAAAATATACATTTATATTATATTGTTTTTAATTTTCAGTGTAGTGAAATCTTAATTTATTTATTTATATTGTAAATAAAAATGATGCTAGTAATGCATTGTTAAGTGTCAGCCATTCCATTTATTAACATTTATACTAAATGATCTTCCATGCTTAGAAATATATTCACTTACTTATATTTTATTTTTATAAACTTGTGCTACTAGTATTTTTATAACTAGCATTAAATACAAGTGTATGAAAGTACTAGTAGCACAGTTTTCCTATATTTAACAAAAACTATGTTCTACTAGTACCCCTTTTTCATAACTATATGAATTGAAAGTATACTAGTAGCAGCACACTGTTTTCATACAGATTTTTGTTCTTTGTGTATGGATAAAATGTAGCAGTTTACTTTTATTCTAAATGAAAAAATCTTTTCTGTGTTTGAATGTTGATTACAAATGACAAAAAAACTGCTTTTATATTCTAAAACGTGGAATTCATTTTTTTCTGGTCATTATCTAAAACAAAAGCAAAATTTCAACAAAAAATGTGGGAAGGGAAACTTAAAAACTTGATAACAAATTTACAATAGCCTAGTTATTTTTGTTGTTAAGTTTTTGCAAATTTGTCAAGTTAGTTTTTACATCAGCAATTTTAGTCTTTTTCTTTTAAATTAAAAAATTACACTATGTTAAAATGTACAGGTTGTCTGCATTATAAATTAAAAAGAAGAAAATTTTTAGCAAATCAGTAAATGGTTTGTTAATTATCTTATTTTTAGTAGTCAAAAGTATGTTAACTTTCATTTGAACTTGTGTTTCATAACAAATTTTATAGGGCAAACACAATTTAGTGATATTTTCCCAACATAAATTAATTGAGATGAAGTTTTTTGTAAATGTAACAAAAACAGATTTCTCTGCTTTATCATCAGCTCCTTTTCAGTTGATACCTACTACAATTTATTTTCAATGTATCTATAGTTCATTACAGTAATACCCCAAACTTACGTGATAGGTGGGACCGAGCAATAACTGTGTAAGTCGAATTCGCATGAGTCGGGGTATAAATACGCAATTTGTGTAAAATCCAAATTGGATGTATGTAAGTTAATAAATGTTCTGGTTAATCTTATCTCATCTTTTGATTCGTTTATGGTTACAAGAAATCATCACATAGAGTCTCTCAAGTCTCTGTAGTTATAACAAACAGAATAAATTGTAGCTATGTGTTGATTCCATGCGACACGTCCGAACATGTAAGCTGAACAATAGTATGGGGGGAGTGAGTAATTAAGAGTTGCATGGTGCTCTAACAAAAGACGAATCAATGAGATTTGAAAATCGTGTAACTCCGCGTTCATGTAAGTTGAGATATTACTGTACTGTAAAAGTCCAAAAAATAGATGCAATTTATAATTAATTTTCATAGATATTTTTTTTAAATCTATAAAGTGTTATCAGCTGAAACAGTGGGTAGTTTTGCAAAATTTTATCTTCTCTTAGTAAACGTATGAATTAATTTGAAATTCACAAAAACTAAAACAATATAGTCTCTTAATTTGCACCAATAAATACTCATAAATGGATCTCGTAAATATTAAACTGAGAATTTTTGTATCCATGAATTACAAAATGTACAATCTTTTGCGTTGCAAACAACATTGTTATCACTAAATCACATGACCCTCAAGCTTTTGAACTAAAACTTGACATAGACCTCATTACTACAGTACATGTAATTCTTATTGTTTGAGGTACTTCAATTAAGAACCAATTTCAGAAGTAAACAAATGGCACTAAATTGAGGTTTGACTGTATTTAAATTGATGATTAGTGGGATATAGAAAATAAATACTGAATGAATATTCAAATAAAAATTTGTCAGATATTTTTTTTGATATAATATTATTTACATTAGTTTGTGTGTCATTTATTTTTAATTATCTGTAATAACGTATAATATCTAGATGTAATACAAATGCTGTAACAAAGAAGTGATATACAAGTATTTTGTTTCTTTTATAAAAATACATAATTAGGATTGTGAACATTTCATAAGGGAAAAGTGGTATAGTTTTAAAGAAATTTATAACATTTTGTATGTTATCAAATAATTTACTTCAAACTAAATTTTCTTCCATAAGCTGAAATTTTCATATATATATATATTAGTGATGTGCCGGATCATTAAAAATGTATATCCGCTGATACGGATACAGATCATTAGTGTCTAGATCCGCGGATATGGATACGGATCTCAACTTTCATACTCAGTCGGTGCCGGTGCGTATGACCTTGGACTGATAGTTGATGGTTTGCATTAGTAACGCGACGTGTTTTGACTTGCACTGCGCATGTTTTTGTTTATAGTTTAGTGTGACACGGAATAGCATAGATTATGTTTGTATTTTTGGAGAGTGTTGAGTTAAATTAAAATAAAAACAATGTTGACAAAAAAGTTTAGTAGTGCAATATACAGTCGACCCCCTATAATTATGGTTCCTATAAAACTACGAAAAAATATACGTATTTTGGAAATGTTGAGTCGGATTAGTGTAGAATCGATTAATTTTAAGGAAGAAAACCTTTCAATCAGCCGTAGTCCGTAAACTTGACACGTGTCGGGCTGTGATTGGAACGACTTGTAAGAAATCGGATTCCTAATAAATTGGAACGTATCTATATCTTATAGGGGGGTCGACTGTAGAAATATTTTACGATAGTAAATGAATTTTGCATGATAAAATTTTTGCAATGTGAATGTGCCAAATATGTGATTTTAAGAAATAAAAAGTGATTTGAATTGAACTTATTAGTATTTTATTGGTACCTATCTTTAAAATTTCATATAAGTAATGAAATTCATTAAGATAAAAGATCCGTTAAAGATCCGCTAAAAAGTAACGGATACGAATACGGATTTTTTTCCCCCCTCGGATATTCGGCACATCACTAATATATATATAAAACACCTTTTTATAAGTTTTCAGCACTTTCTTTATAGTTCTAATGAATGTTTTCAGCTTGATATATAGGTCTTCTTCAGGTTAGAAGCCATTCCAATTAAAAGGAGAAAAATAGCTTTTTAACCTGAAGAAGGCCTGTAAATCAAGTCAAAAACATTTGTAAGAACTATAAAGAAATGCTGGAAATGTATGAAAAGATGTGATTTTATATATAATAATTTACTTTATTTAACTTTTATGTCACATATAAATCTTGATATTTATGAAACACACTACCTATCTCAGGGGTGGCCAACAGTTTTTGCCCCCAGGCTGAATTGGAAAGAAAACTTTTTCCATGGGCCAAACCAGAGGCTGCCCTAGGAAGATTTTGAGGTGGTGCAAGATCTTATTGTGATGTCAGCCCATAGAGACTAAATTGTAGATAGAGATTGCACATACATTTTTCACATTATCATGCTTTATCAACATTTGTAATGGGAGGGTTAACTCTAAACACACAGTGAATTGTTGACCTTTTACACTACTATGCATACGTAGCTAGAACTATTTCTAAGATTATCAGCACAAAACCTTTCTCACTAATTTCTAGCCTTATTAACTGGAGTACAAACGTTTTCGGCCTTCTTAATAGGCCTTCCTCGGGTACACTGTGGAGCGTCGGTTAGAAGTTTGTACTCCAGTTAATAAGGCTAGAAATTAGTGAGAAAGGTTTTGTGCTGATAATCGTTGACCTTTTATTTTATTTTTTAAGACATCAGAATTTTTCATTGAGCTATTCAGACTTGAGTAGCTAATATTGAAAGATTAATTGTGGGACACACAAATTCATTAAACGGGCCGGATCTGGACCGCAGGCCGTCGTGGCCATGCCTGACCTATCTAATCATATAACTGAGAGATATTTCTCATAAAAATTTACATAATCTGGCATTATAGTTTCTATAAGATATATATGTGGCAGTTTAATTCAGGTGGCAAAAAAATTTTTAGTGTTTTTTTCAGTCATCATCTGACCATTTTATCTATCAAAGATTATGACTATTTTCAATTTACAGAATGTCCTTTAAGCTGTACAATGTTACACTAGGACCAAAAATATTTCTGAAAATAAGATTGTTTGCTGCCTATATTAAAGTGTCAGACTATTCTTATAATCCACCATCACTTAGCAATGTAATGACAAGTGATGTAATAATTGCTGTTAATCAATATGCTGCTCAGTATCAAGATTGGGCCATGTTTTAAGTCATCTATAGAACCACTGATGTGTTTATAAAGACAAATTTTTTGTCTATTCCAACATGATAAAAAAAGTATTATTATTATTATTATCATCATCATTATTAACATGGATTGTATGATATTATTATAAATAGAATGAAAGATTCCTAAATATTTTTTATATTTCAAATAGAAAAACATGTGCCATTGAGATAAATATAATTTTTCTTTTTTTTTTCTTTTTGAGTCAAAATAGCAATGGTGAATGATGTCAAGCCTGAAACATCTTGAAGTTTTGATTAAGAAATTAAAATTAAGCAAAATAATCACATTTGATTATCTAAACAACAGCACAGTGGCATGCCATCCATAGAAGCTGTGGAAGCACTGCTTCCCTTCTATTTTCTAAAATATAAATGCATATTGTGCAATTATTTTCTTATTTTAATGTACTTTGAATTACCATATTTACTCGCATATAAGAGAGGTTTTTATTCATTTATCACAGTTTCAAATTCCTAGGTCATCCTATACATGCAAGAAAATGATTATTTGCATTTTTGCAAAAAATTTTTGTGAACCATGTATTCACATTTTTTACCAGATGATCACCCTCTTGTATTTAAGAACATAAGTATTTTATCTGGATCATTTGAATCATTCTTGTGTATTGTCAGAAGTAAAGATGAATAGCAATAGGAAAAGCAAAGCTTTTGAATTAAATTCCAGATTGAAATTCCAAAATCATATGGGAGCACGATATAAGTTTTAATTCATTCCCACATGAAAACAGATGGTTATTTGGAAATCGGAATTCAGAGAAACTCATAAATGTAATCAATGGAGAGTGGATTCGACAGTTAAGAATTGGGCTAAAAAAAGGTTCCCCATTGTCCAGCTTTACATGAACAAATTATGTTGTCAATTTTACAAGATTTTTCTTTAAGGTTTAAAATGCCAGTAATTTTTGCAGGACAATGTGTGCATTTTTAGTATTAATAAATCTAATTTTCTTTATTTTGATCTTTAAAGTCATACCTTGTCCTATGTGTGAGGTCATTTTATATGCAAGTAAATATGGTACTTAAAATTAATATTTTATTATAACTGCATTATATACCTTATTACAAATTTCTATACTACATGTGAAAAAAATGATAAGATTGCTATTGTATAATAGAATATAAATTTATATATGCATATTTCCAATGGAAGCACGTATTGTTGAATAGGGTACAGCTTCCACAGCAAGAATATTTGAACTGTGTAAAGCAGCCAGATTATACACATTTGCACATGTGCTTTACAGAGCACCAACCTCACACAGTTTAGTTCGTGGATGCTACACACCAAACCAAAATATTGTATAATGCTTCCAATAATTCTATCCAGGGCTGGCACAGCTTCCCTACCATCAAATGTCACTGCATGCCACTGCAACAGCATATAAGTTTTTGTCTAGTAATTTTTATATGATAGCATTTATGCAAAAAATAACAAGAAATATTACTCAAAAATAAATGTTTTCTTTAGAAGAGTTCTTAATTGAAATTTGAAAATGAGATTAAACAAATTTGTTTAATGCATAATATAGTTTGCTGTAGGAATTTGCATTAGAACAGTGGTTTCCAACTTGCATTTTGCAGAACCCTAGGGTTCCACCAAAAAAAATTTTGGGCTCTGCAATAAAATTAATTTTTGAGAATTAATAGCATAAAATTAATATAAAAAATTAATTAGATAATGTTTAAAAATTAATAATAATCAATAGCGGAAGGGGACCCATCACAAACTTTGTACAACTCACATTTGTGGAATATAAAATCTGTTGAGTCTAATGGTGAAAAAATTAAATTGTTTTTGATTCTTCCCTGAGTATTTGTTTCTTTGTATTCAAATACTAAAGTATTTGTTCTTGTTGGAGAAACTGTAGCCCAAAGGGAGCAATACTTGAATACTTTAGTCATTATTTAGCAATTTGCAAAAAATTCAAATGCATTTGATTATCCATAGTTGAGCTCCCACCACATCCGCTGATGAAATCATTGCTAAAAGCTAAAATTAATCCTTCATGTTAATTACCAATTTAAGTTAATAATAATTGCTTTTCCATTATTAATCTACTTTTTGTATGTTTAATAAATTATTTTTGATTTTTTGTTTTATTTTTAATCAGTTAAAATTGTTAGTATTTCAAAACTTTTCATTTAAATGAAAAGGATTCTGTAATTAGAATAAGCTGGAATTAAAATAAGCTTCATTAGAAGTGCACTTCTGACAAAACTCTGAGAAGTAAAATTGTACAGATTGCTATTATTATTATTTTAAAGAGTTAGAATGATTTAGGTAGTGTGATATTTCCTTACCTTTTCAAATGATGTGGATTTTTTCATCAGCTTTTTGCTTTCATGACTCTGCTGAGGGGATTCCTTTCCATTTCATTTGCAAGTATGCAGCAAGTTGTTCCTTTTTTTAGGCATAAATGGTATCTTCATTTTTCATTTAGAAGTCCATTATCTATTTTTTTAGAAAGATTATTGTTCTAAAATATTCCTTTACAGATGTCAAATTTTCTTTGAGCAAACTCCAAAGTCATATCCAATCTTTTATGAATTGAAAACTATGAGTATCCTAGGCAGTTTGCAGATAGCTAGAATGTGCTATTATTCATGCTATTATCTATTATTGGTTGGATTATTGGCTGCATAGCCATTGGCTATCCAACCAGGCAACACAGTCATCACTCTATATACATGTGTGATATACAAAGATATATTACAAATGCATTGGATCTAGCTATCTATTGTTTATATGTTAATAGTGTAAATATTTGACCTTAATTGTTTTGTAGCCTATTACAAATATTATTGATTTTCCAATATTATGCTTAATATAATTATTACAGAAAATTTATAGAAACTTGACTAAAAATTATAGAACATCTGTGTATTATTGTCATTAATGTATATAAAATATGAATGACTAACAGGAACAGGTAATGAAATAACAAAAAAATTTTTGAATTTCAAAGTTTTGATAAAGTATAAAATGCATTATTTTATACAATAGCATCTTCCAAATTGCATCACTTATACATGACAGTTATCTGCATTAAGTACATTCTAATGTAACTGAAACATGCTTAATGCAGAAAGTGGAATTTGAGATTTTCATATAACGACACTTATTGATCCAAAACTAAAGTTATTAAGATTTTTGTCGGGCGTGCGGAATGACATGTGTTAGCTATTTGATCAATAAACTTTGGTTACGACACACCGCACTATACATTACATTCAAAATTACATAATGCAATTATTTATTGTGAAGAAGGTCATATATTGATTTCTATCTACAATTTTGATTTTCATTTAAGAAAAAAAAAAAAAAATTAATTTTTCTCCTTCAGATTTACAAAACACTCAATTTAATTGCTTATCTCAGGCCGTTTAACATCAATTAATTATGTCTTTTTAGATAATAATTTATAACTACAAAAAAATAAGTCAAAAATGATATTTTTTAAAATTTAATAAAGTTTTGACCATTAAAAAATTACATTCTTTATAAATCTTTACCTACTTAATGAATAAATGGATTATTTTTAATTTATCAAAACGTGTACAGTACTTTTAGAAAATTGTTATATAAATTTATTTATAAAATAATGAAAGCAATTGAAATGCATAATAATAGCTTATGATGTTGGCCAAACAACATATAATTCATGTAGAAATGAATTTAGAATTACAGATGGCAACTCCACCCATCATTTGTCACTAAGCAACTATTGCCTTTGGTGTAGAGGTTCCAAAAAAACTCAAATACATAAATATCATATATTTGGTATCACTTTCAAGTGTTTTTTTTTTCTCTTTTTTTTTTAGTGATTTTTGCCATTTTAACTACTGTGTTAGCAAGCATTGGAGAGAATAGATTTGTAGATTATGTTGTGGATAAAGGTTGGGCATTTTGGGTTCAGGTAAGTTTTTAAATAATTTTAATAAAATTTTGATTGTAGATTTGTTAATGTATTTTACATGGTTTTTAATGTATGAAAATGCCTTAAAATTTTAGTTTGAAAAATCAAACTGCCTGAAATTACTGTAGAAATTAGGAAAAAAAAAGTTTTATTTTTAGTAGTATTTTTAGACAGTTTTCGTTGATATTTTTCAGATATTCATACTGGTGGTGGATATATTCCTAGGACTAGTATGCGCACTGGAAAACATACAATATTGGCAGCAACAAACATTCGAAGCAGCTACAAGAGATCCAGAAGGTGAATTCAGTGAAACCTACGGTAATCCAACATTCGAATCCCCACGTTCTGTTAGAAAATACGGTTCCGAACTGAGCATAGCGTATACAGATGCCAGCGGGCATCCCTACCCTCCCAGGGAAATATCCCCTAAACATCAGCAGAGGAGTGTCGGGAGGGGTGGACGTCTAAACGGTGCCAATTCTATCGATCGACAAATAACCGATGTTCGCACGAGAGAAGGTGGAGCGACTGTCATCACAATCGGAAACATGACCTACGAAAATCCCTCTTTCAAAGAAATTTCCCCTCATACTAGAAGGAAGTATCGCGTATGAACGTTGCCGCGATCGTATATGATGCACACCAGTTGTCTTAGTTTTTTTTTTAACCGTTAATTCTCTTCTTTCTCTTGAAATATTTCGGGATTAAAAAATAATGTAAAATTCGTCTATAAAAAATCGATTTTTTTGTAAATCTATTTGCCAAAGAAACAAAGACGTTTATATAGATTATATAAAAATCATTATATTAATAAATTTTTTTTGATATAATATTATTTACATTAGTTTGTGTGTCATTTATTTTTAATTATCTGTAATAACGTATAATATCTAGATGTAATACAAATGCTGTAACAAAGAAGTGATATACAAGTATTTTGTTTCTTTTATAAAAATACATAATTAGGATTGTGAACATTTCATAAGGGAAAAGTGGTATAGTTTTAAAGAAATTTATAACATTTTGTATGTTATCAAATAATTTACTTCAAACTAAATTTTCTTCCATAAGCTGAAATTTTCATATATATATATATTAGTGATGTGCCGGATCATTAAAAATGTATATCCGCTGATACGGATACAGATCATTAGTGTCTAGATCCGCGGATATGGATACGGATCTCAACTTTCATACTCAGTCGGTGCCGGTGCGTATGACCTTGGACTGATAGTTGATGGTTTGCATTAGTAACGCGACGTGTTTTGACTTGCACTGCGCATGTTTTTGTTTATAGTTTAGTGTGACACGGAATAGCATAGATTATGTTTGTATTTTTGGAGAGTGTTGAGTTAAATTAAAATAAAAACAATGTTGACAAAAAAGTTTAGTAGTGCAATATACAGTCGACCCCCTATAATTATGGTTCCTATAAAACTACGAAAAAATATACGTATTTTGGAAATGTTGAGTCGGATTAGTGTAGAATCGATTAATTTTAAGGAAGAAAACCTTTNTTTTTAAATCTTTAATATTTTTTTGAGCAAAGAAAACCTCTATTCGGTATTTTCTAAAAAAATAACTTACTAATTAATCTGCGTGTTTGAGATTTTTATACTTAACGCTACAGATGTAAGGGGATGTTTTTGATGTAGTTATGAGGGCATTTTTTTGAATTTAACCTTTAAAAAAACATTTATATTACAGCCGTGAATATTAAAGATATTATTTATGATGACCAAATAAATTTTTTAGGCGTTAACATCATTGTTTCGTGTAAATATTTTAAAGAAATATTTAAAAGTAAACAATTCACGAAAGAATTGACATTCGTAAGCTGAATACAATCATTAAATCATTCATTCTATTGTGAGATTTTTTTTTCTTACCTAGAGGACATCTGTTCAATAGCTTCTTCAACAAGGGTGAAGAGTTTGACTTCAAAAAACCGGGGTTAGTTTTTTTCTTATTGAATGTAGTGGCACGTGTCTAGAAGAATCATAGCGTGCAGTTAATTGATATCCATTCAATAGTAAGATGATGCTAGAAAAATATCAGGACTAAGAAATGATAGACTGTTTCTTTGTCTCATCAGCATTCAAAAAACACCTAGATAACTGTTTTTTTAGAAAGATTTATTAGGTATAAACACGTTAGATGCCGCCTTTCTAATGAAATTCGACAGTGACAATTTCTTTGTTTCTGTTTAAAAGGATGGAAACGTAAAAAAAATACGCATCTTTAATTGCGAATTGAGTGTTTTTCTTTTTTTTTTTTTTAGACTTTAGAATGCTTAAATTCGCCAATTATAATTTAAAATTTCTTTCACGTTTCCAAAACATCTAACGGCCTTATTATTATTAAATGGGCCTCTTAAGTTAAAGTGGTTCATACGTAAATAATTTATAAATCATATGAATATGCGAGGGGGTTTTCTCTGGATTTAAATATAAATAAGTATTCCTGGTTTGACATTGCTGATGAATTTGGACCGCATGGGGTCAAACTTACAAAAATATCATTTGGATTTTTGGTGACATCTCTACGTTCATGACAACTTAATGTATTGTCGACATTTACACAGTGGACACCGACTGGTCTTAGTTTCAATCAGAAAATGAACTTTGACCCCCGTTAGCTACCATCAAAAACTGTAAGTGCACTCGAACCCCAGGCGACAACTGACCTCTAATCCATTATGAACAAATAGGATGACCCCTTTTTTATTTTTTACTACATCGTTTGCAATGATCTATCGAATGTCGAGGTGATAAATTGCAACGAAACATATAATTTAAGAAGAAAACATCTAAAAATCTTACTAATTTCTAAATTATCTTTGTCTGAAAAATCACGATCATCATCCACGTATTTTTTTAAGAACCTTACGTCTGAATAGAATGTTAATTAATACGATTTAAACCATCAAAAAACACTCCGGAACGTCAAATAGGTAAGTTTATTTAGACCTTAATTAACTCATTCATACCATTATTGTATAAGATTACGCTTTTGTTTTTATTAGTTAACTATTATAACTAAATAATTATACAAGTTAACTAATTATCACATTGTAAGGGCAAGTGATGATGATTTTTATCACTTCTTTTGTTCTTTCGATGCTTTGTTTCGCTTTAAATTATGCAATTTTATGCAAAATTAGCATTCTTGCGGGTGGTCTTAATTAGAAAAACTCTAAATATTTTTCTAATTGTTCGAATTAGTATACAATTTCGAGAGTTGATACTAAATTTAATGCAAATTAGCTTACTACAAGGTTACAGATACACCTGATATACAGTTCTGGAGAGTGTAAAAATATACTGTTCTAGTCACCAAAAAAAAAACTAATATTCGGTTCTAGCAGTCTAAAAATTCTAATTTAGAGTTCTAATATTGTAAAAATCTGATACAAAATTTTAAATAATTTAGAGTTTTATAATCTAAAAACAACTAAATTTTATTAATAAAAATTAGTTGTTTAAAATTAGTTGAAGATAATTCACTTGTGAATTAAAAAGAAGGAAAAAAAATCACTAAAAAGTTTTTCACAGTGTCTTCATAATTTTGTTTTTCTCATACCTCAAGAACAACAAAGTCACTAGCAGAGTCGACCGTTATTTGGAGGCCCTTCTCTGCTTCAACGTGCAAAAATTGTTTGTAAATGATCGTCCATGATTTTAAATTTATATGAATCGTAATTTTATACTTAACAACAGGAATGTTTATATTTGCATGCTGAGACGGAGGAGAGCCTCAAAATATAAGTACTATCCTCTAAGTCAATGTTTTTCTACCTTTTTCTGGTCGCGGACGGATAAAATTATGAATAATTATATGCGACTGTAAATTTTGCTGATTTATTACTCTTAAATGTGCTTATTTAGAGTTGTACGAACTTTGTTACGTACAGTAATTCTAGATTACTACTAAAATGTCACCTATAATCAACTGTAAAACATTGTTCTATGTGGCTTTGTTGTTCCTAAGGCATGAGGAAAATAAAATTATGAAGACACTGAAAATTTTGTAGTATTTTTTAATTAATAATTTTAATAACAACTTTTTAATTCGGAATAATTTTCACTTTTAATATTCTTAGAATATTTTAAAAATTTCGTTATAATTCTGTCATTGTAAAAAATGTGATGTTGAGTTTTAGCATTGTAAAACCATTACAATCTACACAGTTTTAATCTAAAAAATATAATGAGAGTGTTGATAATTTAAAAAAATGATATAAACTATAGTTCAGTTAAATCTTAAATAATTTTTTATTTCGGTAATCTATAAAATCTGTCACACAGTTTTTAATATATAATTCAAAAAATTAGAGGGAAATAATCTAAAATTGCAATTTAGATTTTTATTATACTCCACAAAAATTTCATAATGGTTTCTAAAAGTAGATAGAAATTTAATATTTTTTTTAAAAATTTAATTATGGGATTAAGTTCTAAAATGATAAAACTGACCTCATAGAATGGTAACTTGTTTTTATCATTATAAAAAATAATGTATTTATTATAGAAGACAAGACAGCTGTATCCTTATATTATCTAACGGTATCATAACACGACGAATTCTAACCAAACTACCACCTGTCCACCGACTAAGACGTGTTTAAATCTAACGGTAGTTCGATCTGTCTTAGACAGATGTTTTTTGAAAAATATAACAGTTTAATTAAAATCAGGGCAAAATATATATATATATGTAAAAAAACAAAACATTTAAATTTAGAAGCGCCGTATCGTCGACTCTCGTCGCCATATTTAAATGCTCTATTTATATAAGCATTTCTGTATGTGTGTTATGAGGAACGAAAAAATAATAATTTAGAGCGATTTGCTTGCATATATTTTGGACTTCATAATATGTAAAACTATTTACCACTTTATACCTAGTGTTTTTATAATGAATTTTCCGTAATTCTGATCGCAAAAAGGTTCACTAGAATTAGAAACTATGTATTATCAATCCGTCGCCATATTTTACTTTAAAAAATAAATTACAAAAAATAGCTAAAAAAAGATCGTATTGACTTATTAAATCTGGTTTATTTGCATGTATTTTTATATTTTTAATGTATTGGCAGTCGTAAATGTTGTATACGCAACGGAAAAAATTTTATAAAATAATTTTGTAACGAGAAATCATCAAAATAAATGCCGTTTCATTAATCCATCGCTATATTTAATTAAGGCGTTTGTATATAGGAAAATTAAAAACCCAATGATCTATTTGAATATATTTTGTATTGTGAAGTAAAAACGCACGTTTGTATACTACGTGGAAGCAGTAATATAGCTATAAAATCGGTTTAAAATAAAAAAAATTGTGAAATTTCCTCAGATCAAAACGAAAATCACGACAATTTTTGCATTTTTACATAATTCCAAAAGATGTTTTGAAAGAAAACAAATAAAACGAACAGAAAATAAACGACAAAGTAACTTATAATTGAAAATTTATAGCTTTAAGGGGGAGAGAATCTCTCGGAAATTAAACTTAACCGTCTAGAGTTAAATCACATGACAATTACCTCACGAACAGCTGGTCTGAGATTTCTGACGTCACTCACGAAGCCAGGTGAGACGTAGAACATGCGCAATGCTACCAGACAATTTCCGAGAAGTTGGCGAACCAACGAAAGATTCGAACATAAATCCGTTAGAAAATCCCCTTCATTATATATTTATAATGTTCTGTGATTGCCCTCCTTCCGTCCGAACGTTTTTAATAAAATCTTTATGCTTAATTAATGAAGTGAGTTTGGGTAAGCAGGCAGGTGTTCGCCACTTCTATTAACGTCTAGCCTAGTGTAGTGGTCTACATTGGGTCACACAGGGGTCATTCCTGTCCGGTTCGATCCCGCACATATCCAGGTGTGATAGTGATCCACGTGCCAAACTATCTCGTCCTTTGGGGACATCTGCTTCTTCTTCTTATTCTTCTTCTTCTACGTCTGCCAAGAATTTTATCTCATTATCATACTTTCTTACCTGTCTCATTCTATAAAACCACATATTCTGTACGTAGTACCTTTCTGAAAGGGCACCATTTCTACTTTCGTTTTTAGTGTTGAATGTTAATTTTTAAGCCATTTATCAGTTTTGTAGTCGTGTTATTTACAAAAATCTTGTTGAATAATATGAGAAAAGATTTTGACTACTTATTTTATTATGTAAGTTAACAAGTTTTTACACGCCCTTTATGAAATGATACCATTTCTAATCTTCGTTTATGGTGTTCAAGTTTTACCATTTATGAGTGTAAAGCGGTGGTTTCTTTTTAACTTTACACATAAATACTTCAATAATGTGATAAAGAAACAACTAATTAAAGATTTATTTTATAAATTAAACAATATTTTTTTGTGTTTTTATGTATATTTTCCTTTCTGAAAGGACATCAATTTTATTTTTATTTATGGTGTTGAATGTTAATTCTTACTACTTATCAGTTTTAAAGGAGTGTTTTTTATATTTTATTTTGGAATTCTTGTGGAATAATATAATGATGTAAACAACAAAACTTCTTGTGTTATTTTTATAAAGTTAGTGAGTTTTTATACCCCTTTGCGAAGTGATGCCGTTTCTATCTTCGTTTATAGTCTGAATATTCTTAATCCTTATTATTTACAAATTCGTATTAATTTTTTTATTTGGAACTTCACAAACAAATAATTGATTAATGTAATAAAAAACAATAATGGAAATTGTTGTTTTATTTTACAAATTAGTTAAATTTTTTTTGTTTTCCTTTGTAAAACGGAACCATCGCTACTTTTGTTTATGATATTGAATGTTAATTCTTACTATTTATCAGTTTTAAAGGATTGATTTTGAAAATCTTGTGGAATAATGTGATGAGAAAAACAATAAAACTTATTAATTTGTAAAAATAATACAAAAACGTAAGTTTTTATGTCTCTTTGCGAAGCGTTGTTTCTTCGTTTCTGGTGCTGGATATTA
Organism: Centruroides sculpturatus; assembly: GCF_000671375.1. NCBI lineage: Eukaryota > Metazoa > Arthropoda > Arachnida > Scorpiones > Buthidae > Centruroides > Centruroides sculpturatus. The sequence continues at coordinate 417,464 of NW_019384857.1, forward strand.
TTAATCCTTGTCATTTACGAATTCGTAGCGGTGTTTTTTGTGAAAACTTGATAAACAGATAATTGGTTAATGCAATAAAGAATTAACAAGGATCTTGTTTTATTTTATAAATCAGTTAACTTTTTTTGTGCTTTCTTGTAAAATGGAACAGTTGATACTTTCGTTTGTGGTGCTGAATGTTAATTCTTATCATTTAAGAACTTGAAACGATATTTTTGGAAACTTTATGCGCTATATAAATAGTTAAATGATATGACAAGGAAATAAAGAAGCATACATATTTTTTATTTTATAAATTTGTAAATTAAAACTCATCCTGGAATGACATCATTACTATCATTAGTTTAGTCAAACTCAAATGAGTTTGAAGTGATGTGTTTTTAAAAAAACTTGCACATAAATAGTTAAACAATTTCATCTTTGATTGTCTTCCTCTTATATCTTCTTATCTGTTTCATTTTTTCTAATTAACAATATTTTTATGTCTCTAAAAAGTACCATTTCCGCTTTCATTTGTACTACTAACAGTCTAAGATTTTCTTTTTAGAAATCTTCACATATAAATACTTGAATAATGTGATAAGAGGAAACAACAAAGTCTTTTAGGTCACGATAAAGACTTATACAAGGTGTGGCACATCACACTGACTTATAGATCTGTATTTGATACACGAAGTGATTTCGATGGCAATTTTTCTCAATTTTAACAACTTTTATACTTCTAAATTAAATTTTTATACTTATTATCATAATATATTATGTCTAACATATATATATAAATGTTAGACATTTATTTTTTTGAATAAATAACAAATTATCACCCGCACATAAGGGTATGTGTACTGTACAAGTATAGGTGAATGTACTTAACCTTTTGATGCGACCAGACAATTTATAATTCTCTTCTTAGCGATATAACGACTCTCTATAAATTTACTTTGCGTTTTTTAATGTTTATAAAAGCGCCAAATTAAAAAATATGCAACTTTTAATCGTCGAAGTGTGAAAATAATCCCTTTTAATCTCTAGTTTAACATAAAAATGGTTCTAACTAGTAAGAAAAATGCTTAAACTCTTATTATATTATGGAAATTATAAGCTTCCTGAATACTTCAATAGAATAATAATTAGATATTATTATAGTTTTTACGAGTTTTCTGTATACATTACTTATAATAATCACAGAAAGCATACGTGATTCTAGTCTATGCCACACACCTAGTTAGCGAGGGGGTACTGTAATGTATTAAGTACATTCGACCGGTCTCTTCTGCTGTACAGAACATAAAGAATAATTCTAGCATTGCCCAGAAGGGAAAGAATTTCAACACGGAAGTCCGAAGGTAACACTATTGAAATTATTGTGCCTCTTACAGATTTCAAGTTCAAAAAAACACCAAACCCTTCCTCGTTGTTCGTTAAAATTGTAGACTATCGAACAAGATAAGTAGTTAATTGATTAGTCTCTAAGTATCGACATACGAGTTGGAATTTAGTTAGTTTCTACTGTAGATGGAAGGAATTTTTAGATGCGTGTGACTCCATTTTGAGGCTTTAGGGTGGAGGGGTTAAACTCTAAAATCGGCTCGTTATTTTCTTTTCCTGTTTTTTTGAAACTCGTAAATTATTTGGTACATAAAAAATATTCGAAGTATTTTATTAAATTTGTGAAAGTTCAATCACTGCTAGACCACTCTTTTCTATCATCAATCTTACTCGTTGGTAGTTGGACAAGAAGAGGGATGATCAAAATTCGCGTCATATATATGTATTATAAATAAACTAGATGGAGATGAATTTAATATTCTTCTAGTTTCGTTTTGAATGTATTGCGAGGAAGGAAGAAGCAAAGTGTCACAAGCCCATGCTACCGAGCAGGTGAGCCAAAGTGGTATAACGACTTTTGTTGTTTGGAAAGGACGTTTTCTTTACAACTGGTTTAAAGCTTGTACCTTTTAAAATGGTTCCAATGTATCAAATATCATGAAAATTAACTCTTTATAACGACTATAATTGTTAATGTATTGTTTAAATTAATCAAATTAACATAAAGCAATACGTTGTGCTACATCACGTTAAATTTGTAAATCTTCATGAATTTTGACAGTCAAGTAAATAATTCTTTCAAATTTAATAGCTATACATCGAGTATATATATATATACTGCTGATTCCTCGAGGGTTTTCACGACTATCAGATGTATTGGGGTACAGAAAGGATTCTTCATAACCGTCAATCACCTTTAACCCTGCAGTAGAATACTACAAATCCCTCCTTCCCTATTTAATCATTGCATTTTGCTTATGGGGATGTTTTTCAACAGAATAACAGGTCAACCAACACCAGTAGGATGCGATGGTAATGTTGTTATACCCTTGTATCAAATATAAATATATGGTATATAACGATTAATAAAGATTCTACCAAAAATTCCTCATTATAAAGTTTTATATCCTCAATTGACCCCTGTTAGTTTTTTAGATAGAGGTACTTAGAACTTCTTTCTTCCTTTATAAAAGTGTTATCTCGAATACCGCACCTACTCAGGGTTGAAGAAAGGGGTTGGGAAACTAGATATCTTTAAACACCACTATTTACATCACATCTCGACATCAATTTCTCGTTAAGTGGTATAGATGTCATCACAGCAGACAACAGTCCTGGGTGTAGACATATTTCGTCTGTGCTCTTTCTAGTAACCATAGATACATAGACGAAAGGGGCAAAATAAAAAAAGTAGTCATAAAACAGTCGCACCCAATTTACAAGACCTTGGATAAGAGTTGTCTTTGAACATTATGGTTTGGTCGAGCAACGTGCTTTAGAATATAAAATAAAATCATACCCTCGTATGCTTCTCGTATTGTTAAAGCTAAATTATAGGTATATAAGGTAGTAAAATATATATAAATTTTCACATTATCATGAAAGAAAATAGGATTTTTTCCATTGATTTTATATCAATCCGGCCATATTGGGAGTGTGTATGAACTTAAAAACTATTTTAGTGTCGTCATCAGCAGGTGTGTGTCCATGCAAGAATGTAAATAAAGTAGACAGAGATTTTTTTCCGTTTCTCTTCCCTCGTCGTCTGACCACAGTAGGTGTTGTAGAAAGCCCCAGGCGTGCAGGTGATGCTAACCATGGTAGTTTAATGAAAATACTCGAATACTCGAGCTCCTCTTCTACCCACTACGTGTATTCCTCATACATATAATATTACTTCTTAAAATAAAGAAAGTTTAACATCCTAAAAAGCTATAAAATTACTCTAGAGTCTTTTGTTTGGAGCCAAGTTTCCTCTATAACCAACTATTGATTCGTACTCTTACTCCTACACTAATGACTTTAAGGGCTAAGAACATGATTATAAAAGTATTAAATTAATTTTTCGAAGAGTTTGATAAATTTACTGTACTTTTTCTAACTATATTTTATCACAAGGGAAGAAAAATCATCTAAAATCTTCAACATTTATAGCTTTATTCTATTGTTCGCATTTATGACTTTAACTTAAACGTGCCGAGATCACGAAGAATATGTGAAATTTTTATTTATTGCGGTCATTTAAGCATCACCTTGGGGGTATAAATGAAAAAAAAAGAAGTGATGGCAGAGTCCAGATTGTAATCTCATATATAACATTATGCTAAAATTACCATGAGAAACACGTAGTGGATGTTGTAGTTGTTTCGGAGAGGGTAAAAGGCGATCATAAAAAAATTTTGGTAAATACTTACAGCTCTTAAACACGTAAAATCAACTGAAGAAGTAGATATAATGCCATAAGTATAACTTTGTAAAGTTATATTAAATTTATCCATCATCAATCAACTTTAATCATCCTTCTTTCTGCATGGAGCTTATCGCCATTTTTATATAAATGTCGGTAACTTTAACATAAATTGATTTATATTTAGATTAAAAATTTTTATAAAATAGAGTTTCGAACATTTTCATTTATATAATTTTAATATAAATTATTTTTAAATGAATTTACGTGTATGAAACTGTTAGAAAGTGTAGCATAAGTAGTTACATTTTTCCACATTTTCGAACAAAAAATTTAATTTATACGTCATTAAATTAAATTTGGAGCTTTTTTTATTAAGAAAATCGAAGATTTAATTTACTAAAATTTAAATTATTTTACAAAATACATATATTTTTATTTTAAAATTTTATTAAGCCTTGTAACAAGCGAACTTGCTTGCTTAAGAGGCATTCAGCTTAAAATTCATTCTTAAATTTTTAAATAAAAATAAATTTAACAAAAAAATATATGCTAGAATAGTTTAAAAAGCATAAAATAATTTTAAAATAAAATATTTTTTTTTTAATATATTTTAAATTCATTACATTTTTCACATTATAAATAAATCTGGCGCTCGTATAATAAGCAGTGATTTATCTATAAAATCTTTCAGGATGTTCGTTTCTGCACCTGTAAAATTTTTACAAAATGATATTATATTTTGATATTTGTTAAAAGAAATACATCAACCATCTGCTCTAAGGACCTCCTAGGGATTTTTAAACACGAAACCCGTTATAAGAATAGGGAAATAAAGATGAGTTTTTAGAAACTACAGTAAGAAGCAAAAAAAATTGGCATCGAATGTCAAAACTTAGTATTTTTCTGCGAATTTCATAAGATTATTTTGAATAATTTATTATTTTAGTGAATCTATACAGCAATAGAAAGGTTTTGTGTCCTATTTAAGTTGTAAAAGTCCATTTTCCGTTTGCGATAATCGATGTAACAACGAGTTGTTTTTGGATCTATCGACCATGTAACTTGTTCGATAACGAGTGATGTTCTCTTATGAAAATCGAACTTTATTTTATAAGAATTAAATCTTTCGGATAATAAATTTCCTATGTCTTAGATCTGTGTTGTTTTCTTTGATTGCAAAACCGTTATAAGATGTGTTGGCCAGCTGTCGGCGCGTGTCACTCAACATGCAAGAGACGAAGTTTTGGGCCTTAGGCGTGGTTTTTGGCTCGTGCATGGCTCGCGACGGAAAACAGTCTCCGATGTTCACCTGCCAGCCTCGGGCGTATGTTCGCCATCACCTGTCTGACCAGCTTCAGCATCCTCCATTTAACCTCGAGAAAACTCGCTAGTATTTTTTAAACTGCGAAGTTAATTGACTCTTATATTAAATATTTGATCTAATACAAAAATTAGGGTGCATTTAAATAAAAATGGATCACATCAATGTAATATCTGTGATAACACGTTGCCAATTTAGTGTAGAAAGAGATATAAAGATTTATTTTTTTAAATTTACAGTTATATATGGCTGCACCTAAGAGAATTTAAATGTCTTTCAGAGCACAACGAAGGATTTCGGTCTTTAACAAAACGTTATTATCCAATTATACAAACAGCACGTGTCACAGGGAGAGTGTCCAATCTCAGCGCGTGCCAACCTCACTCAAAATTAATGGAGTGAGTAATTCTCGAGAATTGCCAATGAGATCCGAGCGTCGTCTGATTGGCCAACGAGAGATGGCTTGCCACGTGCAGGAAGAGTTTCGGCACCGCCTGTTCTCAGATAGTTGCCTGAACTGGGCGTATAAAGTGCATGTTTTTTGACGATGTGGTGAGAAAGGTAATGATGTCTCAAGTGTCTTCTAGCGAAGAATTCGGCTCGTGTCTATATGCCCAATCTGTACTACCTCACAGCATGTCGTGGAATCAAGGACAGTCTTATCCTATGGAAGGATCCGTTTTAACTTACAATTCCGAAACGGGTTCTCAACCACAATCGGAGAGGAAGAAACAATGTAGAAAAGTAAACACCAAATCGACCTATAAACACATACCTCATCGAGAAAAACCGCCTCATCTTGTAGCTAGAAGAAACGCAAGAGAAAGAAGAAGGGTTCAAGCTGTGAATAATGCTTTCGCTCGTTTAAGGAAGTCTGTACCCATTGAAAATAGAAACAAAAGGTTGTCTAAAGTTAAAACACTGCACAGAGCTATAGAATATATAAATGCCTTGCAGGATATGTTATCACAAGCTGATGATGATCTATCCACTGAAGTTGCTAATGGCGATAGTTTAAGGAGTTACAACAGTTATCTGGAAACTGATGTAAATGCTGTAAATAAGGAAAACCAAGTTGGACAGAGATGGATAACGTTAGAATCGGTGAGTTTCTTTTCTAAATCTCTGAAAATATCCTGCATTTCTATTATGGGGCTTATATTGAATCTAAAAAAACACTTCTCCATAATTCGATCGATAACGATCAATTATAGGTCATTAGTAAATTGAAAATTGTTTTATTGGAGATATTGTTATATATTTTATCTAAAAACACAATATTTCTGATATGTTGTTTAAAAATATAATTTCTGTCGAAATTTCCAACAATTTCCTGGAGCTAATTTATCAGTTCCTAAACTTTTAAGCAGCTTCAATTCTTTCAAAATATTACAATTCTTTATGTTTTTTAATTTATTACGTTTCCAAAAAATGTTATATTTTCCAAATAAAACTGCAATCTTTTTGTTAAAAAATTAATTAAACTATTTTGTCTTAAAATTACCAATATTTTGAAGCTATTTTTAGTTTCCCAGCTTCTAAAAAATATTTGTATTCTTTTAAAATATTGTGATTTTTAAAGAATATTTTTTTGTTATTGTTTTACAATAATATCCAAAATTATTGTGATAATATTTATTAAAATATTCTAAGTAAACTAAAAAAATTTTGGATAATTTCTAAAAATCTTTAATGTAATCAAAAAAATCTAAAAAATTTTATAATTAAATTTCGAGTATATTCAATTTCATGTTTTTGTATATGGCCTAAGGGATCCATTTAATTTAAATGTATTTATTTAGATTTTTCCCAAGCGTATAATAATTTATTCATTGATGAATCTTTAAAGAGTTTGTCACAGACCTGTCCAATTTTCTAATTCATTGATAATTAAATTGAATGTGAAGTTTAATATATATAATACCATTCAAAAAACATCATCTAAAAACATAAATTATTATAAATTTAATTCAAGTATCAATAATTTATAATAATATGTATGTTTATGATGTAAAGATAGATAGAAATATATAATTAAAATTATCTTTAATTNTTTGTTCAAAATCAAATGTGCGATGATCCTCTAAATATGATCTGAGCATCCAAACAAATCAACTAAAACTGTTAGATATAGGCCTATAAATTCTATATTCTAGCTCTGGAATTAGGATTTATATGATAAATATTAAATTCTAGTGTTAGGATTTATATATTTTTTACTTATAATGCTGGCAAACTTTATACAAATCTATTAATTCTTACCTCTTGATAACTTGGATTCTCTGCTTTATATTCTAGTTTATTTTGATAATATCTCTAGAAAAATTTTTATATTGTATAAATTACCATTTGAAAATTAAAATTTATCACATTTTCTACTTATTTTATATAATAAATTTCAGAAAATTCAATTTTAATCTCCAAGACTTGGATAAACATCTTAATTCTATCCTATTCTAAAACTCTCTCAATTATGAAATATTTGAATGTAGATATTAAAGATATTTTACTTTTAAAAAGTTAAATCTGTGATTTAAACTAAAATGTATTAGAAATTTACGAAATTTTAACTTAAATGATTAAAACTATAACGTATGATGTAAATTATACTTTTTTTTTTATCAAATTAAAATGATATAAAAGATAATTTAATATACTTAATAAATATTTTAATTAAAAATTGTAATACAATCAAGAAATTTATAATAATTCCTATACTTTTACGCTTACAGTCATGTGAACAAGACAGCTATAGCGACTACTTACCATTTTATGATGATTACAGTGGTGGTCTGTCCAGTTAAACGACGTTCATCTGTATCAAATCAAACAAAAAATGGACTATATTCGACTATTCTTTATCAATTTAAAACTACAAAAAATTTATAAATATATAAAAAAATTTATAGAAAACAGAAAGCACGAAGAGCAAAGTCCCATTCATTGATACTTTCACAGCAAAGCTTAGCGATACTGCAGTGAAGCACCATCCACTTTCTTAGGGACGACGTTAATTGTGATAAAGTAACTAAACAAACTTGTAAATTATCATCATTATCGACGATAAAATTAAATACTCAATGAATTTTCTTATCAAGAAATATATCTATGTATATGTACGTGAGAAACACAAAAAAAATTATAATTGTACAAGTTGATTATGTTGTATATGTTATGTCACTTATCAATTGTACTTCAGTGACAATAAATATTGCACATAGATTAGAATTTACATAAAATTTTTGTCATTTTATTAAAAAGTCAATTGGATTCTTATCATAATCATTCCATAATATTCAAGTTTGTTTCTTTTGGAGTGATAACGTAGAACATGAGCTTCGTGCGTTGATATACACTTATAATGCTAGATGTAGGATATAAAATTACGTCATCGATGGGTGGAGGGTAGTGAATAAGAGGTAACACTTTGAGAAGAGATTATCCAATCCCAGCAGGCGACACTGGGGTTGGACAGCGCTCCACGAGATCGTGAGGCACTACCATGAGAATCAATAGGTTGAGAACACACACATAGAATGAACACACGCTGTGAACAATATCTCTCCCTTGGACATCATGTTCATTAGGTTGAGAGTTTGTATACAAATTCATCACTTTCCCCCTATAAGGCAGTCTTAAACAAATAAAGAGAAATCAAAGAAGTTGGTTTTTTTAGATTAGCTTAAAAATTATTTAATGAAATGATAGGATTTTGTGCTAATTTACTAGAAAACATTTAAAATTCTAAAAAATTCTGTCTTCAAAAAATAATCATCTCTTGGGAAAGGAATAAATTGATTGATTGTCAAATATTTCTGAACTTACATGCATATTTGATGAGATAATTTATCAGAGAGTAAAATGTTTTTTTTTTTTAATTTTAAACTTTTAGAAATTTTTTGATTCAAATATGAATTAAATACATTTTTCTAATAATTCAAATTATACCGTTTTTATTCAATTTTTTATNGTACAAACTGCAAAAAAAGTTAGCCTATACTTTTTTTTTTGCTTAAAATTGCAGGAAAAAAAATGATAATGTTACCACAGTCTAGCATTTATAACCATCAAAAGCATAAATAAAAAAAAAAACAACTTAATTGATAAGCTTCATAAATTTTTGATTATTTATAACTTTCAAAAAAATCCTAGACTAAGTTTCACCTAGAAATCCAATGAACAAGTTCCATTACCCTATTTATGAAGGCACAGTCCAAGGTGAGAGGGGCCTTTTTATAATTAATTAATATATTCTCATTAAGCCCATTTAAAAGTTTATGAATAATTCATCACACTTTCTAAAGGTATCATCTAAAAAGCGCGTGTTTTTGCATACATATGAGGAATTTCTCAGAAGAAAAAAGACAGTTACCTAACCTAAAATAGTGTACTTCTTCGTGTATATATTTTTTGAAGCTCAACCCTTCTCGTGCGCAAAAATAATTCTCCAAAAAATTACCTCCTGTAAGGTTACGTATCATCAATTGTGAATAGTACAATTAATGACACTTAGACATTAGAAAGCTCTAGGGATGTTCTTAGAAAAGATACATTCTATAAAGTAATCTGACAGTCGATTTTTCCTTTCAGACAATGTACGAGGCCGAAACAGTGTGGACAATTCTTAGATAATGAAGGAGGATCTCAGACCCTCCACGTTGTTTTCAATAGCTTACGTTGTAAGTCACACGTTGGGGTTTTTTGTCACAACGACGTACCGACAAATTAGTTCAGAACTTTCGTGAGACATTTCGAGATTTTTAGATAATGATACTCTCCAAGAACTGAATTATTCTTCTACAATTCAATTTCTGTTCACCTTTGATCTTTTTAAACAACATTATTTGACGTTTAGCCTCAAGAAAATGAATAAGATGTAACTGAAAATACCTTGTCTGCTTTCACTGATTTATGATACCATTCAGATCTCCGGGGCATAAAAACTAGTAATATTTATGTTTTTAGATGTTTTTAGAGCCAAATATTCAGAATTTTTCAGAAATCTGTGCGCTTATACAATTATCTTTGATGATATTAACAATATAATCATCAGTTACATCAATGGGTTCAGCTGAATGAAGGTGTTCCACTTGGTTGATGTTCCGTGAACCCACTGATTTGATGGTCAACTGAGTGTAAATATTGCTTACACTAAGTGGAAACTGATTAAGTGAGGGACAACTTATCGTATGCTACTCAACAATGCGCTGAAATAACAATATTCACAATCATGCAACGATCACTAATGAATTTCGTGTACCATTAACATATAATCACGACCTTCATCGTTTATTATTATTTTAGTCAATTTAAAACCTAGAATTATTAAAGGTAATTTTTTTCTTGACCTGGATTCATACTTGCACCTTCAAAAATTATCTTCATTACCCCAATGGAAGTATAAGCCTGAGGGATTTACATGACGATACGTCATTGTTACCAATCATGGTTATCGTGAACTGTGTCATAATTGATACCTGTCATGATCCAGGTATCAATATACGAAATTTACAACAATTGAGAAATAAGAGAAAGAAAGTATTTAATGATAAAATTATCATCACCCCTTTAATGACAAAATTACGAGGATTAATTTTTAAAATCTTAACACGTGCAGAGCATACACGTTAGTGAAGTTTCATGGAGTTATTAATTATACGAGAAAATCTAAAAATTTCTTCTCGTACCTCTGTTGACCTTAATAACTTACTACAGACATTCTATGTCACGTTGACCTTTCTAGACCTCCCGCAACGGGTCAATAGAGAGATTATAGAGTTGTTTTCGGGGAAATATTCATCAATATTGTACTCCAAATGGAAATTTTTATGATATTCTTGCTTGTAGTCGAGAAGACGGTACCAAAATTTGTTTTGGAATTCATTGTTATGGCCCATTAGCACACAAAGCTTGGTGACCTTGATACCGATCTCGTCTTCAACAAGTAGGACCACAATTTACACCATTGCAAGAAGATAAACTATAATACACGGTGGTTGAAATACGTCATCAACACATCCACAGCCTGTAATCAATACTAGACACTATATTCTCTGCACGTGACTGTCCCAAGCAATTAAAGAGGTGTAACAAATCAGCACGGGCGGCTAGTTCCTAATTACAAACGCACTGCCTTACTTTTAATACCTTGATGCATTTCGTATGGAGTAGGATGTTTCAACAATTTCTTTTTACTTTTTTTTGGTCCTGCCTAAAGGGTGTTGAATAATATTTTCGTCTGTTAATGATTTCTCTAATGCTGGTGTCGAATTGAAAACTCGAGAAACCTTGACTTGACGTGAGTGCACCTTGTTAAATCAGTTGCGATTTGTGGCATCGAAATTGGTAGAGATTGACAGTTTGTCGATAGGTTTTTTGTTATCCTCTGTGATAAATATTGTCAAACGAAAATTGGCTCGATTTGTAATGATAAGAAGAGAAAATGTTAAGCATACTGATTTAACTTTGTTAGGTTTTTTACAAGCATTTTTTACTTGTTTGGGGTATTACAAGAACACCAAATTATCAAATATATAGCTGAAGAACGTGATCTACCGCTTAGGAAACTCGGCAATAGACTGCTAAAAACCTTAATAGTAAGCTAATAAAATCAGTGTAGCAACACGTTTCTCTATGTCTTCACGTAAGACAACACGCCTTTTTGGTAACACTTCTCTTGAAGGTTCAAATGAATTAACTATGGTATCCATACACTAGAAGTGGCAATTACATCTTTTAAATTGGAATTTTTAGTCAACATTTCGTATTTTTTTACATACTAACAATACAATTTAGCATTCCGTATAATGATTTAGATTTATAAGAAAGTTGGACATGTAATCTTTATCAAAAAATTCAACTAAAGATACGGTGTGAATCTTTCTAAAGCTTGTTATCTCTTCTTAAAAGAGATTTATGTTGGGAAGACTTAAAAAAACCACAAAATATTTAATGATCGCTCTGCATCGTTGAAAAGTTTACCTCATAGGCATATAGCTACTGCATCAAAAACAAATGACCGATGATACTTAGTTGTCATCGACAACTATCATTTAACTAAGAGCAGGTCAGGAGTAGCCAAAGGCTTTCGAACAGTATAGTCAACTAACTGGAACCAATGTATGACTTATGATCTTCTAGTTTGGGAGTGTCTTGGGTGAGGCACAATGTCTCGGCAACATGTCCAAAAAATACCCTCAGGATAGCATTAATTGTCTTTCATCAACTTTTTGTACCCGTTGTTTACTATAATGTCGTTGTTTCAGAATTAGTTTAACAGCTTTCAAGGTCGTATAAGTAATGATAATATCTTTAATAAGCTTAAAATATCTTAAAAATAAATTATAATAATCATAAAAATGTATTGATAACAAATTTATTCATCATTTTTATGAAGATAATTTGAGCTGGAGTTGATCCACTATTGAAGAAGGGCGTGATATTTTATAAAATTTGCGACTATTCTCTAACATTTAGGCATTTGAAATTTTATAAATCACAAAAATAGTCTTTACTTTTAAAAACCTTTACTTTTATGAAACAATTTGAGCTGGAGTTGATCTATTAGGCTACTGAAGGGTGGATTATTTAATAAAATTCTTTATTCGTCTCCAATTCTGGAGTATTTAGAATTTCATAAATCATTAAAATAGATTGATAAACTGTCATAATTATTATGAAAGAATTTGAGCTAGAGTTGATCCAGTACTGAAGAAGGGTTGGATTTTTTATAAATTTATCAGCTCTTCTCCAAGTTTGAAGTATTTTTAATTTTGAAATTTTATAAATGACAACAATAGGAGAGAAGTGTTGCAGCCATTGCCCTTAGCACCCCTTGAGAACCCCTTTGGTAGGACATTGCCTTTCTGACGAATTCGATTTCTCTGCTTAAGTGTTGTTATCAAATACAGGGAGGCGTGTAATAAGCAATCATATACAACAACATTCTATTATTATATCAGCTATTAGCTATTGTCTGAATATTATCTAACTGGAAACTTTTTTCATGAGTTGTGAAAATCCCTGATGATGAAACATCTTAAAAGATATTTTCTAAAACAATTAAAGTTCCATAGAAGAAAGAGCTTCAATTACTTAAAGAAAATGAAGTTTGCAATTTATGAATTATTATTTAAAAAATTTACTTTCTTGAAGCGTTTAAAAATTCGAAAATTTATTCGTTTCGGGGCCTTTAAGTAGTAAGATTTAAAATTCGTTTAGCTTAATCTTCAATTCTGAAGTTCAAAAGCTTAAATTATATACATTTTGAACCTTAGACTTCTAAATTGAAGCTTATAAAACTTGAATAGCTAAAGTGTTTTCCATAGTAAAGCTTAAAATCTATAAAATTTGAAGATTATAACGCTTAAGATTTACAATTTTTATGGAATATTTATCAGTTTTTGACTTCTTTTTGCTTTGATTTAAATTACAAGTGAAGTTTGCATGCCTTACCTTTTATTATTAAAAACTCTGAAGTATTAAATCATGATTTAACACTTCAGAGTTTTTAATAATAAAATTCTATTTTATTATTCTATGCTAAAATTTTACTCATTTAATTAAAATGAGTAAAATTTTTATCTTAAATGCTTCTAAAAATAAGATATTGTATTATATGAATCTAATAAATAACTAAATTATAACTCAATATAACATATAAATTTATAAAATTATATAAAGTTATTAAAAAGGAATGAAATAAATGAATGAAGACATGTTAGATACAGGAGCTTAATCATGGATAAATGAATGTGGTTGAGTTTACCTGACAGCTACAAATTATAACATGGCATGTACAGAAAGTATTGCTGTAAAATCTGTAAGTTATAAAAAAATTAAATTAAAAAAAAACAAAACTCTAGACTTATATATCATTTTTATATAAAATTAACATTAAAAAGTCATCATTATCAATATAAATAGAGAGGTACAAAGCTTAAGGCAATGATACAAATCCTGTTCTGCTCTAAGTAGATTCTAGTTGACATCTTTTTAAATTTATTCTTTTCATTCATCTTATTTTAATTTAAAAAATAAATAATTATATTCATTACTGATTTTTAATTTTATATGTTAAATTCCATTTAATTAATTAAATTTAATTTTTTATGGTATTACTTTACACTTGAAACTGATAATCACCTTAAATTTAGTTTTTTTTTTTTTTTTTTAAGAATTAAGTCATAGATTAAATTATAAGCATAAAAATATTTTAAAATATTTTTTTATAAAGTTATTACATATAAAAAACTAAAAAAAATTTTAAATTAAACTGCTTTTTAGATTGTTGCTCGTTTTTAAAATATTTTTTTTAATGTATGCAAAATGAAATTTAATTTAAACTATTAACTTATATTTAAATAAATTTGTAATTATAAATTACATTTATTTATTACTTTTTTAATTAATGTTATATACTTTTTATAATAAATCCAATTTAATTTTTTAGATAAATTTTTTTAGAATCTCTACATGAATTAATCAGTTTTTTATTTTTTGTAAAAACATACTAAAATATATTATTAAATCATAGGTATAAAAATGTTGAAAAAATAATTATTATTATGCTTAAAATTATTATATTTATATTTAAATAACGTTTTATTATACAATGTCAAGCATAAACTATGGAAAAATTTATTAAAAGTTTTTAAATTAAATTAATTTATAAACAAAATGACACAAAATAAAAGAAATAGTATCTAAAAAAGTCCCTTAATATATGTCAATTTTGAGAAAAATATTTTAAGTTTTAAGAATTTTATTAGATTTTTAAATGCTTTTAAAACTAATAAAATTATTTCATTAATTTAAATAAAATATTCCTATTAAGTAAAATATATCCAAAAGTGGCATTTTTTATGTATTTTAATACAGGATTAATTTATAATATATTTAAACTTAAACAAATTTTTAAAATATGCAAACATCTATTAAAAACAAAGTATTTTTAAAGAAAAATAGAAAAAATGTCATTAAAATGAAAGTTCTTTTAACTGATTTAACTTCTAAAAACACGTTTAATGTTCTGTAATTCTAATTCATTGATAAGAGTTGAAGTAATTTAAAAAAAACCTTGCGTTTTATTTGAATGCAGATTTAATTTTTGTTGTATTTAGAGCGTAACAAATTCATTTCGCTCCAAAAACTAATTACACTTTATTCATTATATTAGTTATATTCTTCATTGAGTAAATAGAAAAGCATTCTTGTAAAAAATTTACTTTTCCAATAAATCACTATCTAAATACCCAAAAATAATTTATTTGTTACTTAATTTTCAAGGAAAATAATTATATTTTTTGGATTTTATTTGTATGAGTTTATAGTTAAAAATTAGCACAGTAATTTAAAGAAAAATGCAAATAATTAGTTTCACTACGAGCACTTATAAAAGTAAATAAAATTTAAAAATCGAACGAAAAATCGAAAAATTAAGTTAAATTGTTGATAAATGTATTAAAATTATATTTAAAACTGTAGATACGAGTAAAACCTCCCATTGTGACCACCTCTACTTTGTGCCCATAGCCCATATGTGACGATATGTTTTTGATCTCTTCCATACAAATCATTCTCTGATATGTGACCATTTGCATAAATCTAGGCATTCAAATGAAACTTTTTTTGCCATTTAGAGGTGCTTTCTTCGTCCTGTTCCCGGGAATTCTATTATGACTATCACTAACTAGTGAAATGTAACAAAGAATTAGTGTGACTGGAGACTTTTATGGCAACTTAAATTCGTTAGTAGAACCGTAAACAACCATAAATTCCAGCGCAAATTCTGAAATAAATAATTTTTTGACAGTTAACGTAGTAACGTAAGCTGATGAAGACCTTTGAATAACAAATGACTTCATCAGGTTACAATTACTTCGAATATCAAAGACGTTCTGCGAGTGTCTTTGAATATTCAAAGTAATTTAGCCCGATGAAGACGTTTTATTAAGGTCAAAAAACGTTATTTATTTAAGAATTTGTGCTGGAATTTACGGTTGTTTACCGTTCTGTTTATAGTTTTGGTATTTAATTCTTCCATTCGTTTTGAATCCTTTTGTTCTTCATATCTGTTTATCTATTGTAGATTTTCAGCATTGTTATTTTTTGAAAGGAAACATTTTCAGGTAAGTTAATAAGGCTTACTTAGTTTTATGTAACCTCGTTTACATTACTATTGTATTCCATATTTTCTGTTTAGATCACGTAAACTGAAAATTGAAAATCAGTATAGCCTACTTAATGATAAATATTACATAAGACGAGTAAACAAAAGATGATTATCAAAAGCATAAGCTTCTTGTTTTTGGTCCACCAATGGCCGAGTGGATAAAACCACTGAACACATGGGTTTGCGTCTCACCAACGGCCTAGTCTCGTGGAGTTTTCCGCATTTTCTTGTGCCTAACATTTAAATACGGCCACTTTCTCATAGAAGAACATCTCTCATTGGAGATCTTTCCCTTGGCAGATCGCCCACGTGTTGCATTGCTTTATATAATCAATCCAAACCAATTTTCTTGTTTTTGTATGTTGTTGCAGTATTACAAAATTTTCATGTTGAGACACAAGTTATAAATGACAGTTTTTATTTTGTTCCCATCTCCCATACGTCACCACTTTTAATTTTCCTCGAGAGTGATCATATATGGGAGGTTTTATTGTAAATTTCTTTTTAATTTTTGATAGTTTTTTATGATAATTATAAAAGTTTTTAAATATGTGAATGAGTACTGAATGTCCAAAAAATATCCTAAAAATTCGAAGCATTTAGCTCATACCATTTTCGAGATATTTAAAAAACAAATTTACGTTCATACAGTTACTAAAAATCATATTTTACTTTGTTCAAAATCAAATGTGCGATGATCCTCTAAAAATATATTAAAAATATGAAATTTTTAATTCAATTTTTGAGATATTTAACTCAAAATACGAACAGACATACAGAAAAATTACTAGAAAGCTTATTTTGAAAAATCTCTTGAATGTGTGATAAATCTTTAGAACTATCTAAAACAATTTGAAATGTTTAATTCATTTTTCCAGATATTTATTGAAACGTATGAACAGACAACGTACAAACCGCTAAAATCCACATTTTATTTTCTCAAAAAAGCACATGAATGTTTAATAAACCTCTAACAATATCTTTGGAATTTTTATCACAAAAGTTTTTCAAGATATCTAACGAAACAGACGAACAGACACACGTACAAACTGCAAAAAAAGTTAGCCTATACTTTTTTTTTTTGCTTAAAATTGCAGGAAAAAAAATGATAATGTTACCACAGTCTAGCATTTATAACCATCAAAAGCATAAATAAAAAAAAAAACAACTTAATTGATAAGCTTCATAAATTTTTGATTATTTATAACTTTCAAAAAAATCCTAGACTAAGTTTCACCTAGAAATCCAATGAACAAGTTCCATTACCCTATTTATGAAGGCACAGTCCAAGGTGAGAGGGGCCTTTTTTTGATTCAATTCCTGGGGTCATGATATAACCTTTATTCCTCAAATTAATCTCTCGAGAAAGAAATTTTTTTGATCGCATCCATCAAAAAAAAAAACTTAAATTAATTATATTTTATATTATAGAAACAAGAGACTTAATCCATTAGCGAATTTATAGGGGTTAATTGGTAACTATTAGAAGCAATTTTTCAAAAAACATCCATCTCGATTAAGATAAATTACACTTCATCTATAAATACATAAAGTATAGATTCTAAAAATTAACTTAATTGAATTTTATTCAAGACTTATTAATATAAAAAAGCGTAAAATCTGTTATAAAGCTACAAATTTTTAAAATTTCAAGCAGGATTTGGGATTTTTTAGACGATTCTTTTAAATGGAAATATAGTAAATTCCATTGTCGCAATCCATCATTTAACGGTTGATATCTTCAAATAAAACGAATTTTAAAGAAATTTCCAACTTTCAATTGAATTTATTAGATGTTGGCACGACCTTGAACGAGAAAAATTTGAAATTTAGATATAAAAAAACACCTTCTTGTACTGTATACATTGCGGATAGTGTGTATAGGAAAGGGGGGCTTTTAATAGATAGATAATTATAGTGGGGTGGACAAAATAAAAATCAATCTGATATTTTCGTAGAAAGTTACGTGAGATGATTCTAAAAAATCTCTCAAATATTTAACAACTTAAAGGGTTTTTTTTAATACTTTTTATTCACGCCATCTCTCAACAATACTTAAACTCATTGATCTTTATAAAAGTTAGCGTACTTAGTAAATTTTCTTTATAAATTAAACAAAGTGTCTTGTTAAATTTGCATTTTAAAAAGTTTTTCGAATATTTAGCTTAAAAAATACAATAATTTATATATATTGATAGAAATGGCCTTTGTAATAAATAGGCCAAGTAATATATAAATTTGAATAGAAAATGATATCTAAAATATCAAATTTTTTGGATTTTTTTAGTGTAAAATGTAGTTTTAAATGTTATTTTTTGTTATTTGTAATATTGCCTCTTATAATTTATAAATTTTGTAATAAACATGATGTAAAATTTATGTTTTTTTAAAAATCCAATATTTAATTTTCATTGAGAAAAATCACATTTCGAAATACTGTATTTTGAATAAAAATAATCACTTTAAAATAGAAAACAACGCCGTAATTCTTAATTTTAGTTTAATTTTTAAAATATTTTTTGAAAGTAGAGAATTTGTTGTGAAATATTCACTGTTAATTACTTTAAAATGTTCTAAAAATAGATAAATATTTTTATTTTATTTTTAAATTTTTTATCTTTCAAAGAAGCAAAATTTCTAAAACTTTTACATTTTAAATTTATTATAAGTTTAAACTTTCCTCATAACCTTTTTAGGTAGATGTACAAGTGAGATTACATCGGTTCTTACCTGTCAGGTAAAGCAAACGTGGCTCCATCTAGTTGCGAAAATTATAAACAAAAAGTTTATATGAGATAAAAAAAAGTAGTAAAAAGTACAAAAATTTTCGGTTATTCCACCGCTGGTAATACTCAACTTTCTCGATATTTTTGTAAATACTTTGTTATAGTTTTGAAAGAGTTTTTACATTATAAAACAGTAAAAGTTTTATACATAATTTTCCATTGGTGGTCAAGTTGCGTGGCCTCTCCAATAAGAAACATCGTGAGCGTTTCAGTCACGCTGTCGAGTATTTTTAGAGGAACCAGAGAGAAAGAAGAAACAGGTTTTATCCTTGGGGCCAAGTACAACCCGGATCTAGCACAAAGTAGATCATTTCCCGGTGTAGACGTACTAAAAATCATTATGTTCCACATCAGTTAACGTACGAAATGACTAGAGAAAAAGTTTGCATTAAGTTGATTTCTAGTTGATCTCGCGCTCAAGTGAAAATTTCTGACGTATTTCATACAGTTAAACCAATACAAACTGTGAAATTTGTACAGACCATGTGACTTTAGTGGTCTATTTGAAATGGACAAGTTCATTGACTGCTTCAGGACGCAACGAAATAGACAAAAATAATAATAAAAAAAACAATAAGAAATAAAGGGAAAACGATTATTTTCCGTTATTTCTACTCGTCACTTCTCAACTATGATTCTGCTCGAATTAAGATGATTCATTTGTTGTTCTAAGAACATGATAAAGGATAACCATGCATGGAATATGCTTGTTTTATTCATCTTTATTGGATTTATCTTCCAGGTAAGTGGATAAATTACTTAAAACGCGTTAGAACTTACTTTAATACTACTCTACTCTTAAAATTTAACAACTACACCTGAATAAATCTCCAAAAAACGAATCTAAAGTATGCTGATATGTTACATAAATGATTTATCATATAATTCTAGATATCATTGTGTGTGGAGGTGGAATTATATTTTCCAGAAGAGGTGACAAATATTGATAAAGGAACGTTTACTTTAGATTATTATCCACCAGAAGGTTCACCCCCTCCTAATTTTACCTTTGAAGTTTCCTCTGTTAAAGAGGGGTTGACTGTTTATAATGTCACTCCCGGGACTGAGTATGTTTTCCAGATATATCACACTTCAGAAACTGTGAATAATGAGTTAATATGGAATAAATTTGTGACTGTTGGTAATGCTTGTTGTTATATTTTTTTTCTATAAAAATTAAGAATTTTCTTTGTGATATTGAAAATGTATAATTTCTATTTTATTAGAGCCAAATCCACCTCTCAATTTAACTTATGAGGTCCATTCTGGAAAAGTTGTTCAGCTGGCTTGGAAACCTCCTTTGGTTGGTGGCTACACGGATTTTAAGTTAGTGAGACTACCTCTATTTGAAGAAGACGATGCGACTTCTAAGACATTTTATCTCAATGAAGGAGCTTCCCCATTTACTTTACAAGATTTAATACCCGGTGCTTCATATGAAGTCAGGATATATTCTTTGTTTCAGGGAAAAGAATCAATCAAATATACCTCAGTCAACTTTACCACAAGTAAGTTTTTAAAAACATATTACATTAGGTATTCTTTTGGATGTAGAAAATATTATCTTAATGAATAAAAGCAAAATATTGAGTCAAAGTGTTAAATTAATTCTATTTTGATTTTTTATATGTATTAATCATCAGTTTCATTCATTCTTTGTACTATAATAGTCAACTAAGCACAATTTTTCATTATCATAATTGCTTAGTCTCAAATTTTGAAAGATGAATGCCTTTTAAAAATAGTAAAGAAGTCATATGTAGTAAAAAATAGTCTAGTGAAAAAAATTTAATAGCAATCATACTTTTAAGTATGTCTTGAATCAATTAAATAAATTTTATTTGTTTTTTATAAAAATAAATTTTGCTTACTACATAAAATATTTTTATAGAGTTATATAATGATTTATATTGTTATATTAGCAAAATGCTATCAATAAATAAGTCTGTCTAAAAATATATTTTGATTCTATATGATAAAAATTTCAAGTCTTATGGAAAACAATAATGACATATGTTAATTTTTCATATATTTCAGATTATTCTCACTTTATACTTTGTAATAATTAGTCAAAATTATATTCTGGCTTTTAAACATGCAGCATACGTGCCCCAATTTTTGAAATTTTACTCAAAAAATACTAAATATTCATAACTTCATTGATAAGATAATCGGTCAGTTTTTGTTTTATTGATAAAAAAAATTAGTGATGATGTAGCATATTCATTGTAAATTTTTTCTGAATAAATACATNATTTTAAAAATGTTAAAACAAGATGTTGTGAATTGAGAAATTTATATGTTATGAACATTGGATTTTTTATTATGATAACAGATATTTGATAATGTATGAAAATGTATTAACTTTTTTTGTATGTAACTTTTATTGTAAACCCCCTGTAACAAGATTTTTTCTTAATACAATAAAACATTTGTATAATAATTATATCAAACACAATATATTTATGCAAACCATAATTTTATTCCAGCCATCCAGTTAAGTTAAAGGATTTTGCAGAACATTATTGCATGATGTCTGCAGATTCAGATTTTAGATTTGCAGAAGAATTTGAAATGTTGAAACATGTAGGTCGTGACAAACCATGTGTAGCAGCTGATTTACCTGTCAATAGGCCAAAGAATCGCTTTACAAACATTTTGCCTTATGATCACTCTCGGGTAAAATTGCTGCCAAGTGATGATGAAGAAGGTTCAGATTACATCAATGCAAATTATGTATCTGTAAGTACTTATAAAATATGTCAAATTTACTTTTATAAATATTTAACAAACAAAATTAAGTTATAATCTTTTCATTAATGTCTTACTTTATTATAAATATGTAGATGAGATTTAATTTAATGGTTTGTAATAATCTAGAAAGTGGTTTCTAAACCATTTTATAAAATAAACTATTCTTTATTATGTTAACATATGTATCATAAATATATATAATGTTTCATTTAGATTAAGTCTTTAATTCAAAACTCACTTTAATAAATTTACTAACAAAAATGTACTTCTCTATTACTGGAAACATATTAACATCTAATCAGAGAACCTCTTCAGCATCCAGTAAAATGTGGAAGATGAAACAAATCACAATGTTTTACTGGATGCTGAAGAGGTTCTGTGATTAGATAATGTAAATTTACTAGTACCTTTTTCATCCAATTCCAGTTGTTTATATTTAATTTAACTTTTGAATTATGCTGTATTTACTTTATTGTTAAAATTTGCAAAATTAATAGTTTTGCTGGCAGCAGGGCTGTGGAGTTAGAGTTGGGAACAATGTGTCAACTCTGACTCCAGCATTTTAAATTTAATTTAGTTTTTTTTTTATTTAAATGAAAGAAAATTTATTTTATATTTTGTTATAATTTATTTTAAGTACAAAATGCAACAATTTAATTTATTAAATATGTATCAATAGTTTNATGAACATAATTTCATATTAATGTAATATTTGCTTTATGCATAAAGCACCTTTGTCATCTCCAACAACTTTACTGTAATTCTTTAATTTTAAGAGGTACATTTTCACATTTTAATGTTTATGGAATCAGGATGTGTCTTATATTTGATGTCAAAAGAATCTTGCTCTTCCTGATTGTCAAACTGGCAAGTTCTGACATAAAACCTGCATATGAGTGAACTTTGTACTATCTGTTCATCCTGTTGTCAATTCATTTATGTTATCAGGTAGTAGTACTGTACCATACATGTGTTGAATTCAATTATAATTTAGATTATGTTTTCCATTTAAGGTGTATTTAAAAAATTACATTATGATGCAGTGTTGAAAGAAAAATAAATAATAAATAATTATTTTTTTCATCTTAAAAAATTAAGAAAAGAAAATATAATAGCATTAATTTTTAACATTATTAAAAGAAAAATTAATATGCAAATAATAAATTTTAATGTACTAAAATTGTATATTCATCCGAAAAGATCAAGGTTTATAAAAAAAAAATGATTTATGCATATAAAAGTTGCATTAAAAACTGATCTGTAAGTTACCAAATTCTCTGATGTTCTTATTTAATCTTCTAACAGATTTATTCATCTTATTCTGCAAATAATTAATTGCATCTTAAGTTTGTGTAATAATTAAATTGCTAATTTTGTTAATAAATACATTAAAATCTGGGCTTAATAGAAAGTCTCAGGAGCTGAGACATTGTTCACTTAGGACAGATGATACCTGTCTTAATAAGACAACTATCTGTTTAAAAAAATTCCATATATTTTACAATATTCAGCAGTTTTCAAATATAAAGTTCAAATACAAAGTTTTGTTTCATAAAATAATGTGTAATACAGTAATCAAAATGACTACAGATAGCCAAAGAATCAACAGAATTATTACAGTTTTAGTGATAATTAATTGCCATAATTTAATACTAAATGTAATAATTAGAAATTAATGATTAATTAATTTAGAAAATTAGAAGAAAAGATCCTGTCTGGAGTGCACTCAAGCTAAAACTTTCATTCATTCATTCAATATCTTTATTAACATACTACTGTGAGAGTACATGCCCGGTACCACAATGCATTGCTATGGTTTGATACAGGTAACAATGTAAGATACAGTAAAAATGAGTAAATATAACAGAATGCAATTACAAATATAAATAATTGAATGCAGGATATACAACAGACGTGAGTATTTGAGTGAGTACATAAGAGCTAAGCCTAATTACATAATAACAGGTATAGTTGCCATAGAATACAAATAAGTACATAATTAAATACACAAATATTGTACATAATACAAATCAAGCTAAATCTATTGCAATCTAGGCTACCCAAACAAAATTGTTGCCAATTTTCCCAATTGAACTCACTTGGCTTATTTTAATTCTGTCATTCTTGCTGCCTTTTAAATTCTTCAAGTTTCTTAATGTTTTCCTTCCATTATGCTTGTGCTAATCTTATAATGTTTGGTGCACAGTGCCAGGATAATATCTAGAAATGAACTGTGAACACTTTGATAAATTTAAAAACACCAAAAATCCTGTGAAAAAATAGTAGAATGCTGAAGATATGAACGGTAATTTTTAATGATATTTATTGAAAGCATAAAATCCACTGTTCTCTACTTATAGAGGTTTTAGAGAATAGAAAATTATCAGTGGCATGTTTTGACATTTGATGATAGGGTAGCTGTAAGAAGCCGACTTACAGGGGCAATCAGTTAATTGCACATCAGGGTCCATTCATATTCATTTGTTCAATAAGCCAGTAAAAACCGTACACTTCTTTAAATGTATTTTTAATAGATTATCTGACATACTTAATAAATAAACAAGTTCAATATAATTACCTCTGTTATTAGATTCAATAGATTCCCTATGCCCTCTAAATGCCAATTCTTGCTTTGAGAAAAACATTATAACTTCTATAACTCAAACTGCACTTACTATCATAAATCAAAATTTTTGAACCTGAAGAAGATCAGTGAAGCTTTGTCCGAAAACGTTAGTTGGTAGCAAAATTAAGCTGCATGTTAAAAGTTTACTTCAAGCATTTTGATTTATGAGAAAAACATATAACATCTATTAATTTAGATACAATATATCTATTAGTTCTAATTATCTTGTTATAATTTTCAATATTTATTTTATATTGTTTACTAATGTTAAATTCTATTCTGCTTTGATTTCCAAATTGCTTCAATTTTATGAAAGAATCAATGTGACATTTACGATTTTTGTGTTTTTTGCCAGCTTTACTCAAATTATTTAAATCATCAAAGCCATTCTTATTCCACACACACTTCTACATTCTGTTTCCTGCCCATAAGTAAAAAGGATATCTGTTCAATTTGCAGTCTTTGTTGTTTCAGAAATAACTTCCATGATAATTTATACCTAGGCAATGCCTGGCTTACCTGCTAGTTCTCTTTTAAATGAATTTGAAATCTGTTACATATTTCATCCAATGTTTCTATACATGTTACATTGAACTTATCACCCATCACATATATCTGAGTCTAGATTCCCATATCAGTATTGAGACTTCCACAGTTTATCTTCAGTTGTATAAATTTGGTTTCATTCTCATCCTTCATACTTGTTAAATTTATTGTAAATTGGGCTGTCTGTAATAAGCATTACTGTTGTTAGTCACATAACATTGCTGTTAGGCATTTAATCTGCTCCTTAAGCTATCAAAGTTGACTGCAAGACTATATTATGAAGCACTATATATCAAGGCTATATGGTGCCTAATGATAACTAATCCATTGTCTCTCACTTAAATTTATTGAATTAATACTTAATGATTTGAAATAAACTTTTGCTTCAAACAGAATTATATTTTTGCCAGAATTAAAATTTGGTATAAATTAAGATAGAACAATTAAAATATTTAAACATATTATTTTACAACTGAAAGATTTTTATATACTTTTCATCCAAATTATATTTATGAAGCTAAATACTGTGATTGTTAAAACTATACAAAAACTTTATATATAAAATTATATTTTATAGGTCCCAGGTGACATTTCCTCTGGAAAAATAGTAACTGACATTATAAATGACTTAGTTCCAGGAGAGTTATATAAATTTCATTTTTATGTAGTCAGTCATGAAGTTAAATCTCCAGAAGTAATAATCAATGTTCGAACAAGTAATGTTTATTGTTATTTATTTTTTGTTAAAGATTCTTGAAAAAAATTTAATTGTTTTACTGATTTGTTAATTTCAGAACCTGAAATTCATTCAGTAATTCATACTGTTAGTTGTGAAAAAGATTCAAGAACTCTAAGAATTAAATATACTCCAACACCTACTAAAAGTGTTGTGTTTGACAGATATCGTTTTCAACTATTAGGAACAAACATAGAAGAGCAAGAAAAACTGTTTAATGATACAAATCGTCTTGTAATATTTAACAACTTAATACCAGGACGACTTTATAATATAAGCATCTGGACAATTAGTGGAGGAGTTCATAGCATTCCTCAGCATCGTCAAGCAAGATTATGTGAGTACTTTAATGATTCTATAAAGTATTTTCAAAAATAATTTAGCAAGTTAGTAATGATTTAGCTTATTATATTGTATATAAAAAGATTATCAGTAACAATAATAAACTTTGGTAAAAATAATTGAAATCATAATACAGTTGAATCCACTTAATAATTTACTTAAAAGTGCACACTTTCTATACCTGATTTTCTTTTATGCTTTGTTAGTGTGACTCCTGTTAACAGAGCATCTGATAATAGAGTAGTCGATTTAAATGAGCACCATGGGGTTTTTTAGAGCATCAGTCTGCATAAAGAAGCACAGTTCTAAGAAGATTATAAAGGTAGCTTTAATCTTGCAGTAGATCATCACCCAGGATTTATGGCAACAGGACTCTTGAAATGACAGTATTTGTTGAAATATGTGATATTGTTTAAAGAAAACAAGTAGATGATGATGAGGTTGAATAGGACAGTGATAAAACAGAAATTATTATTATTTTATTCTGTATAATACTTCCTAAAATTTTACCCATTGACTTTCTAAAAATTTTCTCCCCATGTTATCTATAGAGCATTTGACTTATATCATTTCTTTGATACATAACATGAATATTTTTTTTATTAATTATGGTTTTATATCTGATATATTTAAAAATGATACTTGTTAATAAAATATTAGAGTTTTGTATTTACAGGCAAATTAAATAGGAACTTCTTTAATTAACAATATAATAATTGTTACAAGATATGTTAAATTAGATTTTATTAATCATGTTTATAGGTCCAGAACCTGTTGAAAATATTACAGCAATTGCTGTTACTGACACTGATATCATTTTAATATGGAAAGAACCATTTGGGGACAAAGATGGATATGAAGTTCAATATCAGGATCATGAAGGAAACTTAGTGAAGAATGTTACTCTTAAAGAAAAGATATCCTATAAAAACTTACGTCCACATCATAATTATACATTCTTGGTTACTGTTCTAAGTGGTTACAACACATCTACCATTCAACGGAGCAAACCTGTTTCTGAAACAATTCATACAAGAGAATCTGGTAATAAAAAGTTTGATTGTTTCAATCACAAAATAAATCAATTAAATTATGTTAATTACACCAATTAAATTTGTGATTTTTAATTAAATAGTTCCAGGAAAAGTACAATATTTTCAGTCATTAGATGTGAAACCAAATGTAGTTACTTTACAATGGTCATTATCATCCAGTGATCAGAATGGTGTACTAACAGGTTTCAAGATAACTTATTATTTAAAGGTAATTTCTTATTAACTGTACAAATTTTAGTTATTATTTTCACATAATTTTTATTTATTTTTTAACACATACAAAACAAAAACTGTTTATAATGAAGACTGTCAGCCTATTACTATGTGGATCTGGATTTGTTCCTAATCCAGATTCATATAATTTATCATAAAAATTTCAGTTGGGGCATCATTTCCCATCTTTAACCTGCATTGACTGACTTTATTTGAGTTGCATTCACCCATAATGGACTTAATTGTGGCTAGCCATAATGCCTTAATTCATTAAGCTGTAGCTTAATAGCTATATTGTTTAGAGTGAACAAATTTCTTAATTTTATCACAAATTATAGCATCTATGTGAGAAAAAGGATGATTGTCTTGCTTTTTTTTTTTTTTTTATCAAAGTAACAATTTCTAGATCTTTTATCACTACAACTTCAGGTAATAAGTATTAATTTCAATTAAGCATCATATTTAGATATGAATATCAATATAAAACATTTCAATTTTTCAAATAGAATTGGAAATATAAAATAAATGTTCCAGCAAATAAAGATTATTGAATATTTTTTTTTTTAACAATTTCTTATGCTAAATTAAGGTGAACAACTTTTTTCAATGAAAAGGAAGACACAAATAAACTGATAGAAAAAATATCATAAATAAAAGTAATATTTTATTCATTGCAACAATAATACACTATAATAATCTCTACTGCATACGTATGTGCTATGCCGTGTTTCGGTAAGAAGTAAACAAAGCCACTTGTGCATGGTGTGCTCTCTCAAGGTCTCCCATACAGAGCACATGCCTCTCATAATCGCATCTTGTCGCACTGTACCAAGCCTTGATGAATTCTCATGACAAATACAAACATGTCAAATCACATGACATGCAATGGATTGGCTTAGCATTGATCAAATATGAAGATTTACAGATTAGTCTTCAAATACAGTGGAACCCGGGTTAACGAATGACCAAATCGGTTAACAAACTTTTATTTTGCAAAAATTTTGTCTCGGATAACGAACTTAACGGCTTTTTGTGTCAAATTTGTAAGCTTGCCGACTTTTAGGGAAAATCAGTTAATTGTGTGTCGGTGATGGTCTAGGATCCATTCGCATGTTGGTGGTGGCGGAGGAGACAAAGATGACAAGTATTTTACAGTGAAAATCGTTTATTAGAATGGGAAGATGCTTACATATTTGAGGTGGTTGGAAATGGCTTATTTACAGTATTTTCTCCCGGCACTGAGGAGTGGCGTATCGCTGGTCCTATGATAGTGCAAGCTGATCAGTTGTAGCCCCAGAGTGGATGAGATGGATTTGCTTGGTCACAGAAGCGATGGTAGGGGACAGAGCTGCAACAACTGGAGCGTTCCACGAGACACAACACAAATTTTAATGGGCACGACTTCAGGCTTAATCCAGATGAAGACGACACAGATTAATCCCCATAGAATTTTTAGGAAAACTGCGTTTTGACCTTGAGATTCGAGGTTTTTATAGTATTTCTTCCTTGAATCTCACCTTACGATTAGTCCTGCGTCCCATTCCTCACTTCCCTATTGTTTTCTTCTTTGTCTCCAGGTGAAAACCGAAACCAGATCAGGTCACGAGAAAGGTTTGTTCCAAGGCGTTTATTTGACACCTGTTTGTCGACTCTGATCGAAGATTGTTGATAAACCTATAAGCCTTTCGCTCATAATTTAGCCTATTGTTTCTGCTATCTGTCATTTTATAACTTTAATGATCGTATGCGATGTTTTTATACCCGTCAAATCGTTCCCCTTTTCCGAAAATTTAACCTAGATCGACTGTTTATGACCGCTTCTGTCAGAGTTTCATCTTCCCCACAGACATTCCACCTGATCCGTTATGTCATTCGTTTTTGCATCGCGTTTGTTTTGACAACTACAGTTTTTTTCCTTACTTCTCCCTGAACTTTGGTCCAACTTAACAATAGTGTTTTTGCTTTTAACATGTGGATATTAAATTATAGTTTCCAGCCGTTCTGGAACCTCACAAATTTCAGTTGGTCTTAGGCATGTGCGAGGTAAGCATTGCTTTTTCGAGTGTGCTAAACTTCGTTTTTTAGTTTTGTTATTTATACTGTATATTTAATCAATATGGCACCAAAGAAAAAGTGACAATGGAAATAGAAAACGTTTTAGTGTAGCATTAAAGAAAGAAATTATTGCAAAATACGAGAATGGCATTCGTGTTTCTGACATCACTAAAGAATATAATGTGGCAAAATCGACTATCTGTACAATTATTAAAAACAAAAACATTTAAGGCTGCCGAAGTGGCTAAAGGAGTGAATGTGATAGCAAAACAAAGATCTAAAGTTTTAGATGAAGTTGAAAAACTGTTGCTAATATGGATCAATGAAAACAACTTGCTGGAGACAGTGTTAGTGAAGCTATAATTTGTGAAAAGGCTAAAAATTTATACAATGATTTGTTGACCCAGTACACCCAGTACAAGTGCAGACAGGCAGGACTTTAAAGCGAGCCAAGGGTGGCTTGATAGGTTTCGTCGACGAACTGGCATTCACAGTGTCATAAGACACAGGGAGGCTTCAAGTTCAGATGAAAAAGCAGCAAAAACATTTGTAGATGAATTCGCAGAGTTTGTAAAAAGCGAAGGATACATCTGGAATCAAGTGTTTAATTGCAATGAGACCGGTCTTTTTTGGAAAAGAATGCCTAGATGAACTTACATAACCCAAGAAGAGAAAGCACTTCCTGGGCACAAGTCTATGAAGGACAGACTTACTCTTTTATTTTGCGCTAATGCAAGTGGTGATTTCAAAATCAAGCCACTTTTAGTCTACAATGCTGAAAATCCCTGTGCCTTTAAGAGCAAAAATGTGATAAAGTCCAAACTGCCTGTACAATGGAAGGCAAATAGTAAGGCAAGGGTAACTTGGACTTTATTTATGGATTGGCTCACAGAAGTGTTTGCTCCTACTGTTAAAAATTATCTTCAGGAAATGGATCTTCCTCTTAGATGTCTTCTCTTAATGGATAATGCTCCAGCACATCCACCAAATTTGGAGGACAGCTTGGATAGTGAACATGACTTCATCAAGGTCAAATTCCTTCCACCCAACACATCTCCATTACTGCAACCAATGGATCAGCAAATGATTTCCAATTTTAAAAAACTGTATACCAAGGCACTGTTTACCATGTGTTTTCAGATTACAAATGATACCGACTTAACTCTTAGAGGTTTTTGAAAGAGCATTTTAACATCCTGCATTGTATCAACCTTATTGACAAAGCCTGGAGTGAGATCTCTCACCACACTTTGCAATTGGCCTAGAGGGAACTTTGGCCAACTTGTGTCCCAGAGCAAAACTTTCAGGATTTTGAAGAAGAGAGCTCTCCTGATATAGTGCATGAAATCGTGTCCATTGGCAAGAGTTTGAGAATAGAGGTTAGATGATGCAGACGTGGAGGAGTTGCTGAAAGACTATCAAAATGAACTAATGACAGAAGAGCTGGTTGCCATGCAGGAAGAACAGATGAAAGTCTTACAAGAAGAGCATTTGTCAGAGGAAGAGGCTAGGGAAGAAATCACCAGTGCTGGGATCAAGGAAATTTGCGTAAAATGGAATGATGTGCAGGAATTTATCGAGAAGCAGCATCCTAACAAAGTTGTGGCTAATAGGGTCATTAATTTAATGAATGACACTATGCTAGCGCATTTTAGAAAAATTTTGATTAAGAGAGTAAGACAATCAACTTTAGACCACTTTCTTGTTCCTTATCAAAAGAGACCTCGATTCGAAGAAACTCCCGATACAGTGCTACCCGATATTTTTATGGAGGGGATTCCTCTTCCAAGCATTAAGCTCCGTAGAAATAAAGGTATGTACAGTGCTACTTTATTAAATAAAGTTTACATATTTGTTGCTGTAATGATAGATACTACTTTTTCTTATATTTTCATCAAAGAAAACCCATTTTACAAATAAAATTACAAAAATACTGATGGCTAGAACGGATTAATTGTATTTGCATTAATTTCTATGNTACTTTTTTTAGTTGTAATAAATTGAAAATAATAAAACTAAATCAGACATAATCTGCATATCTAATTTTAAAATTATTATTATTAGTAAAAAGATTTTTCCATTCTGCATCATTTTTATTATTACAATGCATGTTTTCAGATGGCTTATATGTTTATGCTGTATAATATCAGATTATTGAATTGCAAAAGTTTATATAATAATTTACTATACAATATCTTATTAAATAAAACTTTTAGAAGGTCAGACTGTATTGTTTCAAAGAAAGAATAGAGATGATGTCACAAGATTTTAATATTATTTGCTAACTTCCTTAAGTAGTTTGATAAAAACATATTGGATTGATGGATGAGTTTGGAACTATGATGATTTGAGTGCAAAATATAATAGTGATAACTCTGTTCTTGGAGTGTAGAGGTGAACAAGAAGAACAATACAGTTTTGGCAATTATTAGAATTTGTATAGATGTATATTGAAGCAGTTGATCACATGTAATAATACAAATCAGTCTCAATATATATAATCGCAAACAATGTCAGACATACCTCAATTCCATACTCATACAAAGCAATGGTTTTCAACACACAATAGTTCTAGATATCAATTTTACAATTAAAATCACTGATCAAATCTACTTTTTTCCCTAGAGTTTTTTTATCTTCTTTATAAAGTATTGAAACAATTGTTACATAATTAAAATATAATTTTTTAACTTAAATTCTATTTTTATATTGGCTAGATATATTCTCTATAATAGTCATTTCATTTTTAGTCCATAATTATCATTTTTAAATCTCATTTTTAATCTTGATCTTATCCAAAGATGCTTTGTATGAAAATATATTCTTAAAAAATATGTTTTTTAATTTGTTATTGTCCATTGTAATGTTTTGATATTGATATCACCTTTAATTTTAGTGTATAGATTGCAATAACAGTTAATTATACAGATAAAAATCAATAGGAAATATTATATTCTGACTGAATCAGATTACTGTATTATGATTCTAGATATTTACAAATATTAAATGTATTTATTTTTTTCATTTTTACAGTACCTCTTCCACCAACAAATGTTACTTTTCACAATGTGACTTCCTATTCGTTTGTTGTGACTTGGTCTCCACCAAGTAATTATTCTGAATTTGATAAATATCAAATTATGCTAAGCCATAAAAATTCAGTGAGACATACAATTAATGGAGATAAAGAGAGAAAAATAATATTTGACACAAATTTGAAGCCTGGTCACAAGTATACTGTCCTTTTAAAAACATATAGTGGTCATGTACATAGCCAAAATGTTACAGGAACTATAATTACAAGTATTGTATAATTATTCATTTAATTTATAGTTTTTATGATAATTAAAAATAATTTTTTATTATATAATTTTATAAATTTAGAACCTTTACCGGTTACAAAGGTTAATACATCTTCAGATGAAGCTTATATGTGGATTAAGTGGAATGCTCCAAACAATAGTTTGCAAGATTCATACATGGTAAATATTTTTTGAAGCTTGCCATTGTTATTCCAAGTCCTTAAGATAAAATTAGCAAGTTTTTCCTAAATTTTATCCCATAATTAGTATTTATTTATGTTAAAATTGTCTCATCCTCATTGTGTATGTATGTTTTTAATTATTATAGAACTTAATGCTATATCTATAAAATACATCTGCATACTCTTTCAGGTAAAATATCATGAATTAGATACATTTAATAGTGATGAAACCGTACAAGTTGTTAAAGAAACAAAGGTCCAATTACTGTATTTACTTCCTGGTCGAAATTATTCCATTAGTATCATGTCATTAAGTAATGGTGTAACTAGTGATCCTGTTACCATTTATGAAGTAACAAGTTAGTAGTTAAATTCAATCTGTTTTATACAATACATTAAAGATTAAATCAATAATTAATTACAATTATTTGTGTATCTTCTTCCAGAACCAGCTTCTCCTGTAATCGAAAGTCTGATGCCTCTTAAATATGGATGGAACATTTCTTGGAAGTCCGATGTACGGAGTAGACATGACGAATATGCTGTGGTGATTATCCGAAATGACACAAAGCAAAAAGAAGAAAGGAAAACATTTAATACTTGGATAGTATTGAATCATTTGTATCCTGGTGCCAAATACAAAATTAAGGTTCACGCAATTAGTCATGGTTTATGGAGTGATCCACATTCTGTGATTAAGACAGTTTGTAAGTGATTAATTTTTGTGTAAAATCTGTATTTTTCACTATTGTATTTTATACTTATAAAGTTAATCATGTTTGTTTAATGTATACCAGTTTAACAATGAACCAAACAATTGAAAATTGTAAGCTATTTTACACTTATAATTCAATTTATTTATTATTAAATAAATTTGAATTGTAATATTAAAATAGTCTGTAATTTCTAGCTATTTTTATACATATCAGAACATAGCTTATTCTGCCAGCAATGTAGTTAAAAAATTATTTTTGAAATAATTTATATTTAAATTGTTGCAAAAAATTAAGTTTTTTTGAAAATAAACATTTTTAATTAAAGAAATGTTAGGTGATGATATATCATATAAAGTCAATTATCATAATTGATTTTACATAAAAAAATCCAATTTTAAAACCAATTCTAAAAAATTTGTTTTTATTAATTATAGAATTATTTTATATAATTTAGATGTAGATAGCATTTTTTCTTTATCAAATATCAGTAAATTTATTCTTTCAGTTTTATTAAAATGCAATAAATCATTAGAAAAAATGTTCTATAAATGTAAATTCTATTATGTAAGTATAATAATCAATGTCTTTCCCTTGAATATATAAACATACAATAAATGTTAACATACAATAAACATATCTTATTATCTTTTGAATATGCTAGACTAACTTCAAACATTAACTAAATGAATGAGACATCTATAGTGTATTATTATGACAGAATTTTGTTGAAAAAATATATATTTTATGATGTTAAACTGTGTGCAAAGAAATGCATAATTATTTATTTGTTTTTACTTCTGGAAAGCAAGTTTAATCATTGATCTTCTTTGTTATGTAACTAAAAATATTTTCTCTTGTTGCCATGTATATATTTTATTTTCTTTTATTTGAACTATTTCTTATTATCCTTTCTGAGCTTCTTATCTAAATAAATATTAATTCCTCTTATCTGGATTCATGCTATTTAACTAAAAATTTTTTAATTGTATCATCTCTGTTTGACACTTTCATTTTCATACTGATAAATAACAAAATCAATTAAAATGTTAAGACATATTTTGAATTTTTTTTAACAGTTCTTTATTAATGATAAAAATTTCAGGTCCTAAACCTCCGGAAAATTTAGAAATTGCCAAAGTAACAAATTCAACATTGTTGTTAAATTGGATAGCACCACATTCCCTAATTGATTATTATTCTGTTGGATATTATCCAATAAACTCTGCACAGGTGAAAAAAATTGGTAAGTAAGAATTTTTTATATTTTATTTTCATATTCAGCTTTATTATTTCCATTGTGATATAGGGTGCATGTATGGTATTTGTTCTCTGTATAGTAGACAGTTGCTGCAGTCAGATTTGGCCAAGTTTTATGACTGAATGTCTTTCTTGCTGCTAACTCTTTTTCTTTATCCAGACTTGAGACTGTGAGAGCATCATATTCTAGGTGGCAGCAAAGAAACAGCATCAGCTGATTGGGGAAGACATATTCCATGTTTTCCCCAATTGGAATGCAGTTCCATACTATAATTTTGGGGATCTGACAATCAGTGTGTTTAGGGTGGGCTAGCATATTTTATTTTCTAACAACTTTAATTGAAACTTTTAGGGTTGTTTTTATAGTTTAATAAGTTCATATTCACATTCTTTCATTTGTATGAATTACAATTCTTAAAATAATTTAATTATAAACAAATGTTTTTATTTCTTTCATATATTTTACAATAATCTTGCTTTAAAGAATAATTGGGTCAATTGTAAGGTAAAAAATTAAAGTAATTGATATTTTGTAGATTCTGTTGATAGAGAGTTACATTTTTATTGATATAGATCTAGATTTTCTGTTAAAAATTAATTTATTCATTTATGAATGCTTGCTTTAGTTCTTATACTAATAAGCAATAATTTTTAAAAAATCTAATTATAATTAAAGTATAAGAAACGAAAATTAATTACAATTCTTTTTTATTTAATAAAACCTCTTTTATACTTTTTTAGGCATTACAAATACTACAAATTATGAAATTAGAAATCTTATAGCAGGTGAGAGATATAATATAGAAGTTGTGTCAGCTCTCGATAACATTGAGTGTTATGATCCAGTGATTCTTCAGCAAACATTGTGTAAGTTGGTAAAATATTTTATCATAATCTGTATTTCCATGTATCTTATTTAAGAGGATCATGACTTAATTGGTGGGTCATGATATTTTCAAGGCTACAAAAACTATACTTTTTGCTTATTTTGCAGTGTTTCTGTATGCTGAAAGGAAATTGCCAATAAAAAAATGCTTTTTTAAAACTAAGCACAGATATATTTAAATTTTGTAATTTTTCTTAAAAATTACAATTAAAAAAAATTTTTTTTTCAGATCCAAATAGCATTAATAAAGAGTATATCCGTACAATACTGGATTCAAGAAACGTCACGTTTCAATGGAGAGTTCCTACAGGTCAAGTCGATTCATATTCTATAATGTATACCTCCTCTAGAAAACCAAAAGATCGACATACAATTAATGGAGAT
>NW_019384857.1:462210-490205 GCF_000671375.1 Centruroides sculpturatus
CAGTCCTTACACTAATTACAGTTTGATTATGAACAGTATTTAATTTTTTGGCTGCATTTGTAGCATTCTCATCACTTAAAAATAAAAAGTATAAAACATGTCTCTTATATTCGTCTGTTACTTCCATTTTAACGAAAATAAACAACTGAAATGTTCCCAATTCTGAACAGTATTATATGAATGAGATCCAATTTAACATTTCAGTGTAAAAAGTATCACATTACACTGGCATTTTTAACAGCAAAACAAGATTTTTCTCAAGGTCATAAAACAGGCACAAACTTATGGACTGACCTGATATATTATCACTCATTTTCTACTTGGCATTTGCATTACAAATGGGTACATTTATTATTTTATATATATTGTTATTAAAGATTTATATGTCTCCCAACCATTTTTTCATCAATACTATCTTTTTATTATATGGATAGATTGTGATATTGAAGAATACAATTCAGGATTACATTCTACTAACAATAAAGTGATCTGAGTTAAAATAATACTATAAAACAGTTTACTTCAAATTGATAACATAACTTTCAGAACAATTGTGAGCTGCATTCTTGAATAGTATTGTGCTATTGCAAGAAGGAGCTAAAAGGAAATTTCCAATCAAAATAAATGAAAAAAGTAAAACATTGGAAATTTAAATGCTTATTAATAATATTTCTGCAATAAATTAATTTTATAAATAATTTTGCATAAAATTAAACATCAAACCACAGATTAGAAACTTCTTCAACATTTATAATACAGTATTAGAGTTTTGTTTATATAATAACTCTAGTTTTAATTAAATATGGTAATATTATTTACTACATAAATCTATTTAAAAAATATTACATATATTTTGATAATTAGATCATTGATGTAGAAAAATTGGTTATTTATTTTCATACACACAAAAATAAATTTAGACATTTATTCCAAACTTTTATGCTTTAAGGATAAGCCAGAAAGAGAAGAACATGAAATATTTAGTCCTAATGTAACACAAGGAACAATTTATAATTTAAAACCTGGTAAATCATATATTTTTGAGGTATGTATGATACTATTTATTGTTCTTGTTTTAAAATAAATTTTTGAATAATACAAGAAAATTAATTTGGCAATCATTTAGCTTTAATATAGTTATTGGGCTTTCAGATGTTTATATGTATATATACATCATGCCAGGGTAAAGCTGGTTGAGTGCCATAGTAGGTGATTACAGGCCTTGGACGCTGAATTGTTTCCAGTTGGCACTTTGAGTAACTAGTATGGTTATATCTAAAAGTGAGGGATTGGACAGAGGTCTGGGTAGCATAACTGGCAACACATCCACATGGTAAATGGCTATTGCAGGTATGAGTCCTGCTCCTGGCTGATTGTTTTCTTCCAGAATTTTCTACAAGAAAATTCGTTTTACTGATGTCAAAATAGAAAAATAAATATCACTACAAACAAACAAATAATTTTTGAATAAATTCAAAAATGATATGTTTGATTAGATTCGAAGTTTGTGTTTTGGATATTTTGTGAATTTTATTCCCCAAAGATGGACTTAAGAGGTAAAAAAATACTAAGGAACTGATGTTGTTTTTGCAATTATGACTCCAATAAAGCAGCTTTTCTTGTGGTGTTTGAAGTTTTATAGTAACAAGGAATGAACCCATACTTTCCCAGCAGGATAATGTTTTTTTAATTTATTCAGTAGCAAATGTTTTTCGCCTCATTTAGGGGTCTACATCAGGCTGACACAGAAGAAACATAAAATGCAAGCTGAGAATTTCAAATTTAGATTGTTTTTGAGATTGTTCTTCTGCATCTTAATATTTAAATGGTTACAGGGTTTTGAAATTATACGTATTCACCTATTATTATATTCCTGTTATACTTATTATACAATAAAACATTAGGTTTCTGAATGAGGCTGAAAACATTTGTTACTGGGTAAATTAAAAAAAAAACATTATCCTGCTGGAAAAGTGTATAAGCTTCATTCCTTGTTATTGTGTAAAAGTTCTAGCTTTTGAAATATTTCATAATTTGAAGTTTAAATGTAGGTAAGTATTATGTTATTAAATTTTTGAATTTTTTGAGAATATATAAACACGAGCTTTCAAATTAAACATATATAAACAAAGCCTGATATTTTATAATGAAACCAAATGGATTTAAATCAGGCTACTTTACCACTACTGTTAATAATTAAATACTGCGTAATTTGGTACTAGAGGTAAGCATTAGATACCATCTCTTATTAATTTTAATAATTATAATTAGATTAATATTTATTAAAAAGTTTAGAATATTCTGGAAGAAACGAATTGGCCTGGATCAGTACTCAAATCCACAACTGCTGCTTACCACACAGATGTGTTTCCAATTACATTACCTGGACGTCTGCCCAATCCCTCACTTCCAGACATTATTTGGTTTCATTATAAAATATCAGGCTTTGAGATGTTTATATATATATACCAACAATTATTCAAAATTGTTTTGTAATCAAGTAAATTTACCAACATTATTTTTAATTTCAGTTTATTAGTTATGAGACATATCATAGTCATCATCTGAATTTCTTATAATATTAATGTTATTTGTGTCATATTGTATATTTATCTAATATATTTTCTAAATATAATTAATTACTCATTTAAAAATTTATGATATTTTAATTGTAAATCTTTAACTGAATATTTCAGATTCAGGCTCATACAAAAGTTGGTCCAGGACAAATATCTATACTTTCATTATCTTTACCAATTGGTGGTAAGAATTTTCAACTGCTTTTAATTAAAAAATGTGAATTTAAAGAATCTTATGTATTAGTGAACAAAATCAGAATAAAGTTTTTCTGTTTCCAGCTCCACCTTTACCAGCATCTAATATATTTCCTACAGAACTTAGTCACACTTCGACAACAATTCAAGTAAGATTTCTAAAAAGTTATTTTAGTGAGAAGAATGGGCCCATTGTCGCTTACACTCTAATAATCTCTGAAGATGATAATGACAAATTTAAAGAATTAGAATTGCCAACCTGGAGTGATGTTCAGGGATTTTCTGTTTGGCCTCCCTATCAGGTATTAACTTGTTAATATTTTGTGCTGTTAAAATAAATATTTAATGCTGACATTTAAAATTTAATATTTCTTTATAAAGTATTCTATAAAAAATTTTAAACATATTGAGGATTAAATATGGCATTATGTAATTTAAATTAGATTTTCTACGTGACTCATTTTTTATTCACTTTCATAATTTCAGATTAAAGAGCTTTACAAAATAATATTTCTTTAAATATATATTAAATAAACAAAATGTCTATAAGAAATTATTTAATAAATATTTAAAGAAATATTATTCTCCTCATCCTTATTACAAGATTGGCTGTATATTTGTTATTCTGTCTTAAGTTACTGTTTTTCATTATATGTTTGAATTTTTGACCCATTTGATAAATCCTTTGATAAAATTTGAACATCTAGCAATAAGCTATAAATTAAATGGGGTAAAAATAAATAAGATACATATGGTTAATTCTGTATTAAAACAAAACTTTATGTCATTTTTAGTTTAATATGAATATTAGGAATCAGAAAGAGAACATAAGCAAGTTAAATAATTTCTCTTTTATTTTGTATGACTTTAATGAGAAAATTGTGTATTTCCAAAAGTAATGATATTATTCCTGTATCTTTTACATTGTTTTCAAATTATTTTACTTAAAACTACACACAAAAATGTAGGCTTTTTAAAGTAAACTATATGTGTTTTATGACTGCTTACTTTTGCAACCCTCCACTTTTACAACTAATATAAATTTTCTGTAATTACTATATGAAATAATATATTTTCTTATTGTCCATCTCTGTGTGATGCTATAATCTTAGTTTAAGTTTAAGGAAAAAAGCATGACTCAATGGTAGTTTTCTAGAAACCAACTACATCACAAAAGTAGTCTACTTGTTATATTTCTTTATTTAATATGTATATCAAATTACTTTCTAGCTCCTATAAAGCAATTTAAACAGATAACTTCAGATCTTTCAAACATTATCATTCTTTCTTAGGACATTTAAAAGGTGAAAATAGTAATAGAAAGTTCTTAAGAACATCCTTAAATACAAGATTCAGCATATGTAAGATACTAAAACAGAACAAATTATTACTAGACAATAACAGTCAACTTTTTAACTGTTAATAATTAATTACATAATTTAAATTGATAATACTTTTAACTGTCTGTAATTAAAATCTTTTTATTTGAAATTCAGGATAATTAAAAATAATTCTTTTATAGGTAACAAATCCATATTATCCATTCAATGGAACATTTGTAGAAGATTATGTAATAGGTGTGGCAGAATGTAAAGGAGTAAAAGGATACTGTAATGGTCCTCTAAAACCAGGAACATCCTATAGAGTGAAATTAAGAGCTTTCACTGCAAGTGATAAATTCACAGATACTGTTTATTCTCATAGAATTCAAACAGGTAATTTTCTTAAGTTTTTTTTTTCTATCAAGATATAAAATAAGTACCAGTATAAGTAATATAATTTGGTGTCTTGCAAAAAGCCTTGAAATATAAATATATTCTATTTTTTTAATATGAAAGTTAAAATCTTAATTATAAAAATTATTATAGCATTTAAAAATAAATAGCAAACATCTCAAAAAATTAATTCTCTTTAATGAAAATTTGTTTTGAGAATTACACGCTGAGTTAACATACTGCAATCTTCTTGTTTTATCAAACCTAATGTACTTCCACTCTGCTTTAATCTTGTCCAATTTTCTGTCCTCTTTCACTTGTTCTCTCTGTCTTTTCCTGGGTTTTTTTATTATCAGTATTAATATAAATAACTCTTGTATAATCTCTTGATTGTATTGCTTGCAAAGCATTCAACAACAGCTAGAGAGAGAAACAAGCCAATACTTTTACCATTTTGTCTGAGGTTAGGGTTTGATTCAAGATTGGATCCTCAGAAATTTTCCAGACTGGAATTGATGGATTCCATTCCTAATCTCCTGGCCTGACCAATTCATAATGCATTTTTAAGATTCTTTTAGTGCCTACAACATAGAAAGAATAAAATATATATTACTGGCACAGATAAGGAGAATATAAATTATTGTAATGAAAACCTTTCTTTTTTTTCTGATGTCTTTCAACTCTTCCAGTCTATCAACACTTCTATCATATATATTTCATATATTCTTTAATTCTTTTATCATTTGCTAGCATCACAAAATAAATTTTTTAAATTGTAATGCTAACAATGTTATAATTATAAGTTGTATCCATATTTAATTTTAAATCTTATAAAAATTTTATTTATATTTATACTAACTTAGATCCTGACAATACTCCTTTAATTGCCGGTATTGTGATACCTTTGTCACTACTGGTAATAACATTTGTGAGTCTTATAATTTGGAGAAGACGAAGAATCATACCCTCAATGAGAAACGGAGATAGGCATAAATCTGATACATTATCAATTCCTGAGAGTGAAATCATCACAAGGTAATTGTTGTTACTTAAAGTAATGCATATAATATTAAAAAGTTTCTCATTTTAGGCTTTTTATTAAGGTATAAATAGCAAAACTTTTAAGATCTGTATCAGAATGTTTCAATGTTTTCAGTTTTGGGGCCAAATTGTACTTTGAGTTTGTCATAGGACAGAATAATTTTTTATGAATTTATGGTAAATAAGACATATACTTGTTATTTAATCAAGAATTTAAATAACTGGACAACGTATAATAACTTCATCTACATCATAATTCTATCTGATCAATAATATACCTATCCAAATCAGTGATCAGTCTATGTCACTGATATGCCATATGCAACACTTTCAATGACACAAAATATTGATGAACACAGATAAAAATTAATATAAAACACTTTATAAACTGATTATAAATGTTCAATAAGAGTTTAGGAACATTATCTGTTTGTCATATATATGAGTACAAGAAATTCAAAACAATATTTTAATAGATATTCTAAACATCTAGAATAATTCATCTGTACAAAAACTATGAAATTTTTGTAGAGAATAATGTTTAATAAATTAAGTATAAAATAATAATTATATCAAACACAATATATTTATGCAAACCATAATTTTATTCCAGCCATCCAGTTAAGTTAAAGGATTTTGCAGAACATTATTGCATGATGTCTGCAGATTCAGATTTTAGATTTGCAGAAGAATTTGAAATGTTGAAACATGTAGGTCGTGACAAACCATGTGTAGCAGCTGATTTACCTGTCAATAGGCCAAAGAATCGCTTTACAAACATTTTGCCTTATGATCACTCTCGGGTAAAATTGCTGCCAAGTGATGATGAAGAAGGTTCAGATTACATCAATGCAAATTATGTATCTGTAAGTACTTATAAAATATGTCAAATTTACTTTTATAAATATTTAACAAACAAAATTAAGTTATAATCTTTTCATTAATGTCTTACTTTATTATAAATATGTAGATGAGATTTA
The DNA here is from genome assembly GCF_000671375.1 of Centruroides sculpturatus. NCBI lineage: Eukaryota > Metazoa > Arthropoda > Arachnida > Scorpiones > Buthidae > Centruroides > Centruroides sculpturatus. The sequence continues at coordinate 468,721 of NW_019384857.1, forward strand.
ATTTAATGGTTTGTAATAATCTAGAAAGTGGTTTCTAAACCATTTTATAAAATAAACTATTCTTTATTATGTTAACATATGTATCATAAATATATATAATGTTTCATTTAGATTAAGTCTTTAATTCAAAACTCACTTTAATAAATTTACTAACAAAAATGTACTTCTCTATTACTGGAAACATATTAACATCTAATCAGAGAACCTCTTCAGCATCCAGTAAAATGTGGAAGATGAAACAAATCACAATGTTTTACTGGATGCTGAAGAGGTTCTGTGATTAGATAATGTAAATTTACTAGTACCTTTTTCATCCAATTCCAGTTGTTTATATTTAATTTAACTTTTGAATTATGCTGTATTTACTTTATTGTTAAAATTTGCAAAATTAATAGTTTTGCTGGCAGCAGGGCTGTGGAGTTAGAGTTGGGAACAATGTGTCAACTCTGACTCCAGCATTTTAAATTTAATTTAGTTTTTTTTTTATTTAAATGAAAGAAAATTTATTTTATATTTTGTTATAATTTATTTTAAGTACAAAATGCAACAATTTAATTTATTAAATATGTATCAATAGTTTTCTTTATAGTATTTGTGTTTAGTAGTTAAATTATTTTGACCCAATTGAGTTTGAATATTTTTAATTCAATCCTTTATTATCTCCACTTTAAATAAGTACTATATTTTTCTGAATGAGCCAGACTAATTGATCAAGTATATATTTTTCTTTTCTGAACAAGGGGCTCTTTAGTTGGACTAACTTTTCTGGAAGGGTGAAATTGAAGTGCAAATGCTGTAGAATAAAGATATGTAGATGTAAAATTTTATCACTCCCCTTTTTCCTCTTACAGTATTAAATATTCGTAAAAAATTAATTTCTTTATACAAATAAATATTAATGTAAGTTAAATATTAAAAATACTAACTATAAAAGTATTTGGGTAAATGCCTGGGTCTCCTTTCAGAGTATGTAAGGTAACCCCTATGAGCACCTCTGCCCTCATAAAATGAATTGGTTTTTAATTTTGCCGGAGTCGGGAGTTGGAGTCAGAGTCAGCCTACTAAAATTATCAGGAGTCGGAGTTGAGTGTTTTTTTACCGACTCCGCAGCCCTGGCTGGCAGTTCTTGACTATAACTAATTAATTAATTTGAAATTGATGTCATTCAGTCTATCATTTAGGTTGAAATGCATTTTTCATTATTTTTGGATAAAGAAATAGAAAACTACAGATTCTAACCTTATTGTGTGAATTTATATTTATTTTCAGAGACTCCAAATATTTCAAAATACAGTAATTTAGTTTAGTTCAGAATAATTTCAGATAATTTAATTACAGGAGATAATAAATTAGGCTATTTCTAAGAAATTGCAACATTCATTAGCCCCATTAACATTTTATATAAATAATTTAAATAATATGTTAAAATTTATTTTATGTTATATAACATTTTAATTCTTTTGAATAGGGTTTCAACTCACCACGGGAATTCATTGTAACTCAGGGACCATTACATAGCACACGAGATGACTTTTGGAGAATGGTGTGGGAACAGAACTGCCGTGCCATCGTCATGCTGACTAGATGTGTTGAGAAAGGAAGAGAAAAGTGTGATCACTACTGGCCATTTGATATGCAGTCTGTATATTATGGAGATATCCAAGTTACCATTTTAACAGAATCTCAATATGCTCATTGGACTATTTCAGAATTTAAAGTTTGCAGGGTATTGCATTATATCAAACAAAATATATTTAAAAATTGAATGTAAATAATTTAAAATATTTTTTTTCTAAAGGGTGAACAATCTAGAATAGTTAGACATTTCCATTTCACAACATGGCCAGATTTTGGAGTACCAGATCCCCCTCAAACGCTGGTAAAATTTGTCAGGGCATTTCGAGATAGAGTTTTATTTGATAGCAAACCTGTTATTGTTCATTGCAGGTAAGTAAATAGGAAAGTAAATGATACATGCAGCCATAACATTGTAAATGCCATTTTTCTCTAAATACTATGACAATAGTGATGCTGTAAGTGGCTATATTTTGAAGTTTAATTTATGTGAAGTCATAACATTTAAAGTGTCAGATCACGTGACTTTTGGTATCGAAAATGTTATGGCTTATATTTGCATCATTTTGATATTCCAGAGAATTTGTAACCTAGTGAGATTTTTACCATTTTATTGTAAAATTGAAATGAATTCATTTGCTAGAAAGTTTTTTTATCTCTCCTGAAAAGTTTGCTTTTTGGCATTTACAACATTATGGCATTGCATGCTTCAAACATTAAAAAAAAAAACTTTAATATATTTTTTTTTCATTATGGCAAATTCATAATTCATATGTGGAAAAATAACTACAGTTAAAACATTTGATATTAAATTTTTGTAACAAATGAAAATGCTTATTCAAGACAATACTGCCTCATTGAGCATACATGTTCTCAACAAAATCATCAAAATTATGGAATGTAGTAGTAGTAGTCCAGTGTTCTTGCTGAATTTAGTAAAGAAAACAAATGCTACTGTTAACACCATTCACAACACAGTAACTCTGCTGGATTTTGAATCTGGATAAAAAAAGAGATAGTTGGCATTAGGAAAAACAGTTTGTTCCATGTGCAGCAACTCCATATCAAACATGTAAAGCACAGTAAAATATGATGATAAAAGCTGATACATACAAAATTAAAAGCTAATTGTATTTTTTTAAAATTCAATCCTCAATATTAAAAACAGGTTTTAAAACCTGGAGCACATACTGTAATTTGGGGTGAATAGAAACAAAACTTCAAAAAATTTTGTACATGCCTCACAAGGAAACTAATCAACAAATCAGAAATTTCTCAATGTTATTTCTTTATACATTACTTTTCAAAGTATAGACATTGTTTTGCTAGGCTGGCATGTTGACCTAGCACTGAATAGATTTATTTGTCTTGATTTATTTCAGTGAGAACACTTTTTCTTAAGATTGGGAACTTTAGTGTATGGAAAGAAAAAGGACTCCAGCAGATTATTTGTCAACGTTTATTGAATTGAAGATAGTAGAAAGTGGTGCTCTTCTAAAGAACACCATAGATGTTGAAATTTTCAGACACATGAGGAATTTTACTTCATATATAGGATGTTGTTCTCTCTGCCTCCCATTACTAGCTCTTCATCATGTTTCAATAACATCTATTTTTGATGAGTTCACTATTTTTAAAAGCTATTTCATTTTTTTTTATTTAATCAGTTTTTCAGATTATCCAAGTGACTTCTGCAGTTTTTTGAAAAGTTTCTGTCTCTTTCAGTCAAACAAATTCTGTCATGAACATAATATAAAACTTAAGAAGCCAATAACCTATTTTTGTAAAGAACAAGCATTTTCTTTTATTCTTCTAGTTGTTAAAACAAGTTACTGTTTATTTTCACTGCATGAATAGGAGCAAAAAAAAAACATTAAAAGAAGAAAAATAACAAGGAATTTGATTGTCATATATTACTCATTGAAGTTGTTGAGGAGGCTAAGATCAATATTTTTTTTAAGACAACTTACAAGGTCACATTATTAATGTTAGTGGAGTTACATAATCATGTGGGAATCAAGAGAAAATAATTTGCCTTTTTACAAAATTTTGTTATATTTTGTTAAAGATGTTTGATAAATTTTGTAGAACATACAAAATTAGAGAAGGAATTTCCTTTCTATTAAAGCATGATAACACCAGTTCCTTCAAATTTGATAGTTTTAACATGAGATTTTATGACTCATCCATTAAACCGCCCAACTTCTGTTGTGTCGGAAGAGTGGAAGTCTTGGTTTGACAATGCTAATAAAAGGGAGTCACATCTGATGTCAGAAGTGTGATTTGAATCCATGCCCACATACCTCCTTATCTATTCATCCCCCTTATAGAATTCCATATGCACAGCAACAACAGATGAATTATTAAAACATAACATTCATATTCAAATTCAACATTCATAAAGAACATTCAATGTTGTCAGTCATTCCCAGCACTTTTGGTAAAGATGTGAATTTCCAGGGCTCCACTTAGACCCCGTTTTGTTTAATTCAAAACCGAAAAATCAGGATTCCTGACACCAGTTAGGATAGTCAATGTGTCCTAACTTGCAATTCAATTTACCTGATGTTTAAGGAGGGAACGTTCATAATGTATAATGTAAGACAATGGAGTCAGATCTTATAAAAATTATATATATCCAGACATACTCAATAAATTGAATTTGTTTTGATATTAACAAAAATTAATAAAATATATATTGAGATTAACGTAAATCAGAATTATGAATACACCTATATAGTTTCCACTGATCCTTACATTAAAAAGCTTTAGTATAACATATGATTATCGAATTATAAATGAAATAATAAAAGTTATCCTATTATTGACCTTTCCTTTTGAATGGAGAGAAAGAGAAGGAGATAGCTCACACAATAACTTAATTATAATATACCTTTTAAGGTTTTCACAATTTTTCCCAGAAATTCACAATCATTTAGACAAATTAAGGTGAATAGAAACATCTTTATGATATTCATCACAATGTATTAATTTACCATTTTGCATATTGTTAATAGGATGCTGAAGCAGAGATATCTACAAAATGCTTTAAATAACCAGAATTTGATGGCAGGTCAAAATTTCTAAATTTTATATAGTCCAACCCAATATGTTTAGCTCATTCCTTACCAGAGAAATAATGAGCAAAACTAGAGTCCAGACATGTTATATGCCAGAATCTTGCTCCATCAATCAATCATTTAGCATACTCTAACTTTACAATTTGATATTTTTAATGCTCTATAAATAAATGTATTTATAGTATATAAACTTTTTGTATGTTGATTAAGCATTATAAAAATCACATTTTCATAAAGACATAAGTACCCTATAGAAAAACCTCAGCCTAACATTTCAATAAAACTATAATCATCCAATGATTAAGAGTAATACTAAAATATGTAAACAATATAATTCAAAAAATAATTTATTTTTAAAGATTTAACAAAAAAATTTATTTAATAGTGCTGGAGTGGGAAGATCAGGAACTTTTATTGCACTAGACCACATTCTTCAACAGATACAAAAATATGACTTTGTTGACATATTTGGCATCGTTCGTGAGATGAGAATGGAGCGAGTTTGGATGGTTCAAAATGAAGTATGATGTATTTCAGTTTAAGAAATTGTTTGATGTGTTTAATGACTTTTTAAACTCTAAAATTTATTTTTTTAGCAACAATATATATGTATTTATCAATGTTTATTGTGTGTTTTGGATGGAAAAGAAGATATTATTGATCCTATACATGGGGAAGTTCACGAAAATCAAGGCTATGAAGGTAAGTTAAGAGAATTTTGGGATATTCTTAATAATTTATTTAAATACATAATTTTCATTTTAGATGATGAAGGAATTGCTGAATCTGGAATATAATTTTAATATTGCAAATATTTATTTGAAATAATCAATTTGTCTGACAAGAGATTATTCAGGCAGCAATATGAAGACAAATATTTATTTCAGAAGACAGTCTTCAGTAGACTATAAAGAAAATTTTAGTTTCTTTTTAATGAAGAACATGAACTGAAATCAAGTTAATTCCAGCAAAACTATATTCATATTGTGAGCTTTTTAGCAATTTATTTATTAGAAAAAAGTATCAACAACCTAATCTTTGAAATATTTTCAACTCATGTAATTCAATTTGTATATTATCATTTTTTAAAACAAAGGAATTTTTAGGATTGTGATAATCCATCATAAACAGTAAAATTAGATTGCTAACATATACTGTTAAAAGATGCAGATGATAGCCATTAGTCAGATCTCCCATCAATGAATATCATGTTCTGAAATTGTTTTAATGTAAAGAATGTTTTGTGAATATCCACATGCTATGTGGCCAAGGCATTAAATGCTTCAATCTGATCCTTTAGGACCCAGATTGAAGACTGTCAGAATCTCAAATTTTTACCAGTTTAATCTGGATATNTATTTACAGTAATTTGGAACTTTCATAAAATTATTAATGAAAATATTTAATACATCTAATTAAAGAATTTGGTATTGTTTAACTGAATAATAATTTCTTCTTTAAGTTATGTGCTCAAGAAATAAACATGTAATGTACAATTAGTCTCATACCACAGTACAAAATTTGTATGGTGTAATATATCATTGTAAATAATATGTAAAACAAAAAAATTTTATTTGAAATAAAATTTTTACAATCAAAACAAATTCAGTGAGTGAGAGTATCAAATGGAATTTGATAAACACAAACACTTTTTTTAAACTTTACATCATAAACTTTTAAATACAGTAGATTCTGGGAAAAAATTACAAAACATCTAAAACACATCATCACAGGTATTTAACTGTTTTTGAAGAATGTCTGAACATTCAAATCTTTAAGTCAAGCTAGACTTAAAATAAGCTAATTTTAAAATATTCCCTATATTTAAGTTAAAAATAAAAAGCTTTTGTATTAGTTTGTTTATCACATTTTAAAATTAAGGGCTAGATTCATAAATATCTCATAAGATACAACATAGTTTCTGGTAACTTTGCAATTTCAGAGAAACTAATGATATTTTACATTTCATATTCACAAAACACATCATGGAATATACCATAAAACAGAAAAAATTAGTAACAAGAATGTATCTTGTGATATCATTAGTGACCCCTTCTGTTTTAATAAAGCCAATCAAAATGCATTTCTTTGTGATATTTTTTTCAGAAATTTTCTCATATTTGTAATATCTGAGGAAATAATTTAACAAAACAACCCAATTTTAATATGCCATCTACAAAACATTTTAAGTGATAAAGTATAAAATATGAAAGGAAACTACCTGATCTTGGAAATATTGAAGAAATTTGAAATAAATGAAAAATTGAGCATATAAATCTCATATACTCTTTTTTTTTTTTTCATTTATTTCAAATATTGGTAACTGCAATACAACCATATATATATATATATACACACAGTTTTTGGGGGGTTAAAAAAGGGATAATTTTATAATGAATGAGATATTTTTTACACAACAGTCCACTGAGAAATTTGTCAATTTTTTCATTTCAGTATTTGAGGACATCTTAGTAGTTTAGAATAAGAAATATTTTAAAACAGATAATAACTATTGATTTTATTATTTACCAATGGAGACAAATACTCAGCTCTTAGAAGTCAGTATACTGGAAAAGGTAGTAGTTATTAGATATAATATTTGAGACTTTTTACAATATCATAACTTATATTCACAAAGTATATCATAAAACTTTTCATATCTGGTAACTTAGAAGGAAATTTGTCTTAACTTATGATACGAGATGTTTGTGAATCTGGCCCCAGGATGGTAAGAGCTGTTTGAACTTCATGGATCATTAAATATTGGGAATGCTCCATAATCTTGGGATACACGGTTTCTATACATTTGCTTTCCAGCAGCACATGCTATTGTGACTAGTATTCCACCAATAAAGGCAGCTGGTACAGCTAATCCTATGGCTAAGTTTGAAACTCCATTACTGCTATCGCTTGTTTTGGATTCCCTCGGTGGCTCAACTGGAGGGAGGATCACTATTGTTTTGTTGCAGTCTTTTTCATCAGTGTAATCACCACAATCATTAATTCCATCACATTTCCATTTCTCAAGCATGCAGTAACCATTATCACAAAATAATGGACATTTAGAAATGCTTAATTTTGCTTCAAATTCTGAAACATGAACTGACTGAGTATGAAAAAATATTATTATAGAGTTATTTTGTGATATTATCTCTTTCTTACTTATTCTGTATTGATTACCAGCATTCATTTGAGACAATAAAGGAGCTTTCTCACTGTTTCCATCAGTAACAATTACATAATCCTGCAAATTGATTAAATTTAATTTTTGAATTTCCAATCTAATGACAGAATCTCTTGGGCTCTCCACTATCCAAAAGCAGTTGGCCCAATAGTCAAAAGCATTATCTTTCAGTGCTGAAGAAATCAAAGTTTCTTTAGTTAGTTCAATGAATGAACTACAATCAGATACTTTCTCATAAACAAACATGAATTCATTATCTGAATTTGTATCAAAAGTTAACTTTATGACTCCATTTTCTTTTGCCAAAGCATAAGGAAGATTATTGTGTGTGTAGGTATTTTTTGGGCGAATATTGCCCTCTAATGACAATTTTCCATTAAACTTATGCTTCATAAATGAAATTTTTCGAATCAATGTCTTATCAGACGAACTAAATGTCCATGAACAAGTTACACTTTTAGATTTTCCAGATTCAAAAATTGGTAATTGCACAATCCCATTTTCACTTGTTAATTGGTTAACACAATCTTTAGCATTATAGGCAATTTTCAACTTTCTTACAAATTTCTGTTTTTTACTTATTTCTACATGAAATTTTAATTTTAAAACACCAGTAAGTATTGAAAATGGTTCTTTCTTACCATGATATGATGCAAATAAAACTTTCCCAGAAGAATCTAAAACTGTAACATTATCTTCGTTTGCTAATTCAAATTCCACAACTTGAATATGTAATTCTTTAGCATTGGGAATATTTTCACAGTTAATATTCCAAAAACAATCAAAATCTATAGTGGTATGCAATGTATTTCCCAATGTTATCACTCCACTCTCTTCAACATAATCAGTTTTACCACAAATTAATGAGATATCATTAATAATGACAGGGGTAGTTGTTGGACCAACATCACCAGGAGTTGCTGTTTGGGGAACAATATGTTCTCCATACACATAGTCTAAAGAGAATTTCTCATTTTGTATCTTAGTATTTACATGCAACTCAAAAATGGTGTGTTCAGGTATGGGAAATTCAGAAGGCACATCAGTACCTGTTAAAACTTTTTCGTGATTATCGTGTTTTATATGCAAAGTACTGTTGGTCAGATGAAATTCATCAAACTTAATCCAATACATCAGATCTACCCCACTAATATCCCGAAATCTCCAGGTACAGATAACTACTTCATAACTGCGCTGTGTATCATGATAGAGTGGTGAAACAATGCGACCCTTTTGATTGTCTATGTAATAATCACACTTCTCTGCCGTAAAGTGCAATTTAAATTTTCGAGGCAAAAGAGTCTTTTCAGTTTCCAAAACAACGTCCAGATATAAGTAACCCGCCAATATACTGAATGTTCCCATCTTGCCAGAGAAAGGTCCAAATAAAACTGATCCATTGTACTTGCCAATGGTGCATTTGTCTTGAGAATCCAATTCAAACTCTTCAAAAACCAAAAATGTCTCTGGCATATCATTATGTTCTGGAAATATGTGCCACTTACATGTTTCTCCTGCTAAGTTTTGGCTGTGAGGAACCAATTCACCAGTTGATCCATTATGATTTCCTTTACCACAAATACGTCCATGTGCGTTTTTGATTAAAAACACAGAAAACAAACAACAAATAACCATCACACAAATCTTGTAAAACACCATGTTTTATAGTAGTTTTAACAACACTGTAAAATTAATATCGGTAAGTTAATATTTATCTCATTAATAGAATGAATAAAATTAAAACTAATTAGTTCTATAATAAAAGTTTACTTACATGTTCAAGTATTGAACTATCAATAGAGGCTGAAGGTTTAAGTACAGGACAATTATATAAAACCAAAACCAAAACCAAAACTGAAATCAAAACAGTCACGTGTTTACTACAATTAGAAAAAAATACGCCAGAGGGAGTTGCTTTTAATAATAAATTATATTATCACATTCAAATAACAGTTAAATATATTTGTTTAATCAGTTTAATGAATATAAAAATATCAATTATATTAAAATAAAATTAAAAAATAGAAACAAATACTTTATATATATATATATATCCCTATTAGCCGAACTTCTTTCTAAAGCTACTATGTCTTCAAACGTGGAAGATTAGTGTTTACACATTAGTTTTGATTTTAATCTACTTTTATTTTAACATTATAAATGATATGTAATAAAAATCTTGATTATTTTAGAAGTAGTACGTAACAATATTTGCTAAAAGATTTTCAGAAAAAGATTTATTAGACATTAAACTCGGAACGTATTTGTATAATGCGGAGTAAGAATAGGTAAAGCTGCCGTCTGAGTACATACATGATATACAGATGACGTAATTTATTTATATTTTTAATGTCAATTTTTCGAATTATTCCTTATTTAAAAATTATTTATTATATTAGAAAAATAGTAATTTTTATAATATTGACGTAAATTCACTTGATTGTCATTAATAANAAAAGCTGTAGAATAAAGATATGTAGATGTAAAATTTTATCACTCCCCTTTTTCCTCTTACAGTATTAAATATTCGTAAAAAATTAATTTCTTTATACAAATAAATATTAATGTAAGTTAAATATTAAAAATACTAACTATAAAAGTATTTGGGTAAATGCCTGGGTCTCCTTTCAGAGTATGTAAGGTAACCCCTATGAGCACCTCTGCCCTCATAAAATGAATTGGTTTTTAATTTTGCCGGAGTCGGGAGTTGGAGTCAGAGTCAGCCTACTAAAATTATCAGGAGTCGGAGTTGAGTGTTTTTTTACCGACTCCGCAGCCCTGGCTGGCAGTTCTTGACTATAACTAATTAATTAATTTGAAATTGATGTCATTCAGTCTATCATTTAGGTTGAAATGCATTTTTCATTATTTTTGGATAAAGAAATAGAAAACTACAGATTCTAACCTTATTGTGTGAATTTATATTTATTTTCAGAGACTCCAAATATTTCAAAATACAGTAATTTAGTTTAGTTCAGAATAATTTCAGATAATTTAATTACAGGAGATAATAAATTAGGCTATTTCTAAGAAATTGCAACATTCATTAGCCCCATTAACATTTTATATAAATAATTTAAATAATATGTTAAAATTTATTTTATGTTATATAACATTTTAATTCTTTTGAATAGGGTTTCAACTCACCACGGGAATTCATTGTAACTCAGGGACCATTACATAGCACACGAGATGACTTTTGGAGAATGGTGTGGGAACAGAACTGCCGTGCCATCGTCATGCTGACTAGATGTGTTGAGAAAGGAAGAGAAAAGTGTGATCACTACTGGCCATTTGATATGCAGTCTGTATATTATGGAGATATCCAAGTTACCATTTTAACAGAATCTCAATATGCTCATTGGACTATTTCAGAATTTAAAGTTTGCAGGGTATTGCATTATATCAAACAAAATATATTTAAAAATTGAATGTAAATAATTTAAAATATTTTTTTTCTAAAGGGTGAACAATCTAGAATAGTTAGACATTTCCATTTCACAACATGGCCAGATTTTGGAGTACCAGATCCCCCTCAAACGCTGGTAAAATTTGTCAGGGCATTTCGAGATAGAGTTTTATTTGATAGCAAACCTGTTATTGTTCATTGCAGGTAAGTAAATAGGAAAGTAAATGATACATGCAGCCATAACATTGTAAATGCCATTTTTCTCTAAATACTATGACAATAGTGATGCTGTAAGTGGCTATATTTTGAAGTTTAATTTATGTGAAGTCATAACATTTAAAGTGTCAGATCACGTGACTTTTGGTATCGAAAATGTTATGGCTTATATTTGCATCATTTTGATATTCCAGAGAATTTGTAACCTAGTGAGATTTTTACCATTTTATTGTAAAATTGAAATGAATTCATTTGCTAGAAAGTTTTTTTATCTCTCCTGAAAAGTTTGCTTTTTGGCATTTACAACATTATGGCATTGCATGCTTCAAACATTAAAAAAAAAAACTTTAATATATTTTTTTTTCATTATGGCAAATTCATAATTCATATGTGGAAAAATAACTACAGTTAAAACATTTGATATTAAATTTTTGTAACAAATGAAAATGCTTATTCAAGACAATACTGCCTCATTGAGCATACATGTTCTCAACAAAATCATCAAAATTATGGAATGTAGTAGTAGTAGTCCAGTGTTCTTGCTGAATTTAGTAAAGAAAACAAATGCTACTGTTAACACCATTCACAACACAGTAACTCTGCTGGATTTTGAATCTGGATAAAAAAAGAGATAGTTGGCATTAGGAAAAACAGTTTGTTCCATGTGCAGCAACTCCATATCAAACATGTAAAGCACAGTAAAATATGATGATAAAAGCTGATACATACAAAATTAAAAGCTAATTGTATTTTTTTAAAATTCAATCCTCAATATTAAAAACAGGTTTTAAAACCTGGAGCACATACTGTAATTTGGGGTGAATAGAAACAAAACTTCAAAAAATTTTGTACATGCCTCACAAGGAAACTAATCAACAAATCAGAAATTTCTCAATGTTATTTCTTTATACATTACTTTTCAAAGTATAGACATTGTTTTGCTAGGCTGGCAGCATGTTGACCTAGCACTGAATAGATTTATTTGTCTTGATTTATTTCAGTGAGAACACTTTTTCTTAAGATTGGGAACTTTAGTGTATGGAAAGAAAAAGGACTCCAGCAGATTATTTGTCAACGTTTATTGAATTGAAGATAGTAGAAAGTGGTGCTCTTCTAAAGAACACCATAGATGTTGAAATTTTCAGACACATGAGGAATTTTACTTCATATATAGGATGTTGTTCTCTCTGCCTCCCATTACTAGCTCTTCATCATGTTTCAATAACATCTATTTTTGATGAGTTCACTATTTTTAAAAGCTATTTCATTTTTTTTTATTTAATCAGTTTTTCAGATTATCCAAGTGACTTCTGCAGTTTTTTGAAAAGTTTCTGTCTCTTTCAGTCAAACAAATTCTGTCATGAACATAATATAAAACTTAAGAAGCCAATAACCTATTTTTGTAAAGAACAAGCATTTTCTTTTATTCTTCTAGTTGTTAAAACAAGTTACTGTTTATTTTCACTGCATGAATAGGAGCAAAAAAAAAACATTAAAAGAAGAAAAATAACAAGGAATTTGATTGTCATATATTACTCATTGAAGTTGTTGAGGAGGCTAAGATCAATATTTTTTTTAAGACAACTTACAAGGTCACATTATTAATGTTAGTGGAGTTACATAATCATGTGGGAATCAAGAGAAAATAATTTGCCTTTTTACAAAATTTTGTTATATTTTGTTAAAGATGTTTGATAAATTTTGTAGAACATACAAAATTAGAGAAGGAATTTCCTTTCTATTAAAGCATGATAACACCAGTTCCTTCAAATTTGATAGTTTTAACATGAGATTTTATGACTCATCCATTAAACCGCCCAACTTCTGTTGTGTCGGAAGAGTGGAAGTCTTGGTTTGACAATGCTAATAAAAGGGAGTCACATCTGATGTCAGAAGTGTGATTTGAATCCATGCCCACATACCTCCTTATCTATTCATCCCCCTTATAGAATTCCATATGCACAGCAACAACAGATGAATTATTAAAACATAACATTCATATTCAAATTCAACATTCATAAAGAACATTCAATGTTGTCAGTCATTCCCAGCACTTTTGGTAAAGATGTGAATTTCCAGGGCTCCACTTAGACCCCGTTTTGTTTAATTCAAAACCGAAAAATCAGGATTCCTGACACCAGTTAGGATAGTCAATGTGTCCTAACTTGCAATTCAATTTACCTGATGTTTAAGGAGGGAACGTTCATAATGTATAATGTAAGACAATGGAGTCAGATCTTATAAAAATTATATATATCCAGACATACTCAATAAATTGAATTTGTTTTGATATTAACAAAAATTAATAAAATATATATTGAGATTAACGTAAATCAGAATTATGAATACACCTATATAGTTTCCACTGATCCTTACATTAAAAAGCTTTAGTATAACATATGATTATCGAATTATAAATGAAATAATAAAAGTTATCCTATTATTGACCTTTCCTTTTGAATGGAGAGAAAGAGAGGGAGATAGCTCACACAATAACTTAATTATAATATACCTTTTAAGGTTTTCACAATTTTTCCCAGAAATTCACAATCATTTAGACAAATTAAGGTGAATAGAAACATCTTTATGATATTCATCACAATGTATTAATTTACCATTTTGCATATTGTTAATAGGATGCTGAAGCAGAGATATCTACAAAATGCTTTAAATAACCAGAATTTGATGGCAGGTCAAAATTTCTAAATTTTATATAGTCCAACCCAATATGTTTAGCTCATTCCTTACCAGAGAAATAATGAGCAAAACTAGAGTCCAGACATGTTATATGCCAGAATCTTGCTCCATCAATCAATCATTTAGCATACTCTAACTTTACAATTTGATATTTTTAATGCTCTATAAATAAATGTATTTATAGTATATAAACTTTTTGTATGTTGATTAAGCATTATAAAAATCACATTTTCATAAAGACATAAGTACCCTATAGAAAAACCTCAGCCTAACATTTCAATAAAACTATAATCATCCAATGATTAAGAGTAATACTAAAATATGTAAACAATATAATTCAAAAAATAATTTATTTTTAAAGATTTAACAAAAAAATTTATTTAATAGTGCTGGAGTGGGAAGATCAGGAACTTTTATTGCACTAGACCACATTCTTCAACAGATACAAAAATATGACTTTGTTGACATATTTGGCATCGTTCGTGAGATGAGAATGGAGCGAGTTTGGATGGTTCAAAATGAAGTATGATGTATTTCAGTTTAAGAAATTGTTTGATGTGTTTAATGACTTTTTAAACTCTAAAATTTATTTTTTTAGCAACAATATATATGTATTTATCAATGTTTATTGTGTGTTTTGGATGGAAAAGAAGATATTATTGATCCTATACATGGGGAAGTTCACGAAAATCAAGGCTATGAAGGTAAGTTAAGAGAATTTTGGGATATTCTTAATAATTTATTTAAATACGTAATTTTCATTTTAGATGATGAAGGAATTGCTGAATCTGGAATATAATTTTAATATTGCAAATATTTATTTGAAATAATCAATTTGTCTGACAAGAGATTATTCAGGCAGCAATATGAAGACAAATATTTATTTCAGAAGACAGTCTTCAGTAGACTATAAAGAAAATTTTAGTTTCTTTTTAATGAAGAACATGAACTGAAATCAAGTTAATTCCAGCAAAACTATATTCATATTGTGAGCTTTTTAGCAATTTATTTATTAGAAAAAAGTATCAACAACCTAATCTTTGAAATATTTTCAACTCATGTAATTCAATTTGTATATTATCATTTTTTAAAACAAAGGAATTTTTAGGATTGTGATAATCCATCATAAACAGTAAAATTAGATTGCTAACATATACTGTTAAAAGATGCAGATGATAGCCATTAGTCAGGTCTCCCATCAATGAATATCATGTTCTGAAATTGTTTTAATGTAAAGAATGTTTTGTGAATATCCACATGCTATGTGGCCAAGGCATTAAATGCTTCAATCTGATCCTTTAGGACCCAGATTGAAGACTGTCAGAATCTCAAATTTTTACCAGTTTAATCTGGATATGTAATGGTCTGGTTGAATTCACAATGGGCAGAGAAAAAAAAAAGGTTGCCTGCACAGGGTAGAAAAAATAACCTCATCGAATTTCAGTAGCAACAAAAAAACATGATAGGTTGAAAGTTACAATAATGAATCAATAAATAATTTTACAATTTGTGAAATAGTTTGAGATAAATGCTTGGCATTTGTTTATAGAAAAAATTTCTTTTAAATTCTAAGTCTACCAAAAAATCTTTCTGAAAGAGAATTTGAGTCTGTTCTGTTCAAAATATTACATTTAATTCCAAAATATGTTGTTAATTTAGAATAAAAAAATAACTTGTATGAATAAATTGATCAGATCTAACTCAGTTTTCTAAGTGTCTACTCACAAATGAGGAAAATACAAAATACATAATGCTAAATTGAGATTTTTGAATGTATCATGTTTGGTTTAGTAACAATTTCAAAGACAAAGTAATCTCAAGCAATAAGACTTATATGTAGCATGTCAACTTTCAAACAAATTTTTACATAATGTGACCTGATGATGATGATGATGTTTGTAATACAGAATTGTACATTTAGTAATTCATAGTAGAGGTGGAAAATCCAGTTCTGCTTATGGAAGTTTTGACAGAATGGTTCCTCATTGGTTTCATTATATATATTTAATAGAATGTTTCTCTCTAAGCTTTTTGAAAAATTTGGTGCAGATTGGTCAAACTTATTCTCAGGACCTTCAGGAAAATAACTTCCATAAAACCTGGACACCCTACACTTTCATTGATTTGATTTCGTTGACACTTTGTGATAAATGTAAAAATGGTAGGTCAAATTGTCCAAACTTATTATATGGTTTTCATTTTAACATTGTCGTCTTACTTTCTGGCCATACATAGCTGCTAGTTACTAATAAAAACAAATTATGAACTAATAAAGAAATAAATTTTTAAAATCTTTATAAATTTAAAATACCCAAAACTAACTTCATTATTCCAAAAATTTGTGGAACATTTTCATTTAGTTCAAATACAGATGGGAATTTGCTGTTCCACAAAAACCAGTATTGATAAAAGTTAAAAAGGTTGTGTGCATTAGCAGTTCAGAGTCCAGAAGAGTTCTCACTTCTAACTCCTAAATACAAAAGGTTTCTCTAATATTTATGAAGGATCCATTCATGAGCATTTATTGGCACATTACAAGGATTAAAGTTTGACTATATAATACAGTAGAGCAGGGGTGTCCAACCTTTTTGTTTTTCTGGGCCACATTGGAAAAAGTCAAGGAGTTTTGGGCCACAAGTATATATAATATATACTTGTGGCCCAATNGATAGCATTTTTTCTTTATCAAATATCAGTAAATTTATTCTTTCAGTTTTATTAAAATGCAATAAATCATTAGAAAAAATGTTCTATAAATGTAAATTCTATTATGTAAGTATAATAATCAATGTCTTTCCCTTGAATATATAAACATACAATAAATGTTAACATACAATAAACATATCTTATTATCTTTTGAATATGCTAGACTAACTTCAAACATTAACTAAATGAATGAGACATCTATAGTGTATTATTATGACAGAATTTTGTTGAAAAAATATATATTTTATGATGTTAAACTGTGTGCAAAGAAATGCATAATTATTTATTTGTTTTTACTTCTGGAAAGCAAGTTTAATCATTGATCTTCTTTGTTATGTAACTAAAAATATTTTCTCTTGTTGCCATGTATATATTTTATTTTCTTTTATTTGAACTATTTCTTATTATCCTTTCTGAGCTTCTTATCTAAATAAATATTAATTCCTCTTATCTGGATTCATGCTATTTAACTAAAAATTTTTTAATTGTATCATCTCTGTTTGACACTTTCATTTTCATACTGATAAATAACAAAATCAATTAAAATGTTAAGACATATTTTGAATTTTTTTTAACAGTTCTTTATTAATGATAAAAATTTCAGGTCCTAAACCTCCGGAAAATTTAGAAATTGCCAAAGTAACAAATTCAACATTGTTGTTAAATTGGATAGCACCACATTCCCTAATTGATTATTATTCTGTTGGATATTATCCAATAAACTCTGCACAGGTGAAAAAAATTGGTAAGTTAGAATTTTTTATATTTTATTTTCATATTCAGCTTTATTATTTCCATTGCGATATAGGGTGCATGTATGGTATTTGTTCTCTGTATAGTAGACAGTTGCTGCAGTCAGATTTGGCCAAGTTTTATGACTGAATGTCTTTCTTGCTGCTAACTCTTTTTCTTTATCCAGACTTGAGACTGTGAGAGCATCATATTCTAGGTGGCAGCAAAGAAACAGCATCAGCTGATTGGGGAAGACATATTTCATGTTTTCCCCAATCAGAATGCAGTCCCATACTATAATTTTGGGGATCTGACAATTAGTGTGTTTAGGATGGGCTAGCATATTTTATTTTCTAACAACTTTAATTGAAACTTTTAGGGTTGTTTTTATAGTTTAATAAGTTCATATTCACATTCTTTCATTTGTATGAATTACAATTCTTAAAATAATTTAATTATAAACAAATGTTTTTATTTCTTTCATATATTTTACAATAATCTTGCTTTAAAGAATAATTGGGTCAATTGTAAGGTAAAAAATTAAAGTAATTGATATTTTGTAGATTCTGTTGATATAGTTACATTTTTATTGATATAGATCTAGATTTTCTGTTAAAAATTAATTTATTCATTTATGAATGCTTGCTTTAGTTCTTATACTAATAAGCAATAATTTTTAAAAAATCTAATTATAATTAAAGTATAAGAAACGAAAATTAATTACAATTCTTTTTTATTTAATAAAACCTCTTTTATACTTTTTTAGGCATTACAAATACTACAAATTATGAAATTAGAAATCTTATAGCAGGTGAGAGATATAATATAGAAGTTGTGTCAGCTCTCGATAACATTGAGTGTTATGATCCAGTGATTCTTCAGCAAACATTGTGTAAGTTGGTAAAATATTTTATCATAATCTGTATTTCCATGTATCTTATTTAAGAGGATCATGACTTAATTGGTGGGTCATGATATTTTCAAGGCTACAAAAACTATACTTTTTGCTTATTTTGCAGTGTTTCTGTATGCTGAAAGGAAATTGCCAATAAAAAAATGCTTTTTTAAAACTAAGCACAGATATATTTAAATTTTGTAATTTTTCTTAAAAATTACAATTAAAAAAAAATTTTTTTTTTCAGATCCAAATAGCATTAATAAAGAGTATATCCGTACAATACTGGATTCAAGAAACGTCACGTTTCAATGGAGAGTTCCTACAGGTCAAGTCGATTCATATTCTATAATGTATACCTCCTCTAGAAAACCAAAAGATCAACTTTCACGACAGGTACTTTTAAACTGTTTTTAACATCAAAATATTTTCTTTATTTTATTGTGATTTATATGATTAGAAATACAGATTGGTCATTAAAAATAAAGGTCATTGTTTAATCCATGATGACACATCCATGATAATTAGTCAGATATCCATTAAAAAACACAATCGGACAATCTTTTCTTTGGTCATCGTTCTGTTTTATAATAACATTTATGTGCCAGAGGTCCTCTTTCATGAAGAGCCAAAAACTTGTATTACAGGTCTCTTGACTTATCGAGTGCTTGATAAACTCGATTCCATGGACATGCTTAGCTTAAGTTGTAATAATAAATAGCTTTCCCCCTCTAAAAACATATTGAGGTCATTCAGGATAAGAATAAGGAACTAGGAAGTGTAAGAGTAAACTCATTGGCACAATATTACTTGACACTTTTTTTTAATCTCTGGACTATTTACCTGTAAGTTTAAATAAAAAAAGATTAAAAAATGAAATAAATATTTTTATATTTATAAATACAAAACACTGTTTTNGAAGTGTTTGCTCCTACTGTTAAAAATTATCTTCAGGAAATGGATCTTCCTCTTAGATGTCTTCTCTTAATGGATAATGCTCCAGCACATCCACCAAATTTGGAGGACAACTTGGATAGTGAACATGACTTCATCAAGGTCAAATTCCTTCCACCCAACACATCTCCATTACTGCAACCAATGGATCAGCAAATGATTTCCAATTTTAAAAAACTGTATACCAAGGCACTGTTTACCATGTGTTTTCAGATTACAAATGATACCGACTTAACTCTTAGAGGTTTTTGAAAGAGCATTTTAACATCCTGCATTGTATCAACCTTATTGACAAAGCCTGGAGTGAGATCTCTCACCACACTTTGCAATTGGCCTAGAGGGAACTTTGGCCAACTTGTGTCCCAGAGCAAAACTTTCAGGATTTTGAAGAAGAGAGCTCTCCTGATATAGTGCATGAAATCGTGTCCATTGGCAAGAGTTTGAGAATAGAGGTTAGATGATGCAGACGTGGAGGAGTTGCTGAAAGACTATCAAAATGAACTAATGACAGAAGAGCTGGTTGCCATGCAGGAAGAACAGATGAAAGTCTTACAAGAAGAGCATTTGTCAGAGGAAGAGGCTAGGGAAGAAATCACCAGTGCTGAGATCAAGGAAATTTGCGTAAAATGGAATGATGTGCAGGAATTTATCGAGAGGCAGCATCCTAACAAAGTTGTGGCTAATAGGGTCATTAATTTAATGAATGACACTATGCTAGCGCATTTTAGAAAAATTTTGATTAAGAGAGTAAGACAATCAACTTTAGACCACTTTCTTGTTCCTTATCAAAAGAGACCTCGATTCGAAGAAACTCCCGATACAGTGCTACCCGATATTTTTATGGAGGGGATTCCTCTTCCAAGCATTAAGCTCCGTAGAAATAAAGGTATGTACAGTGCTACTTTATTAAATAAAGTTTACATATTTGTTGCTGTAATGATAGATACTACTTTTTCTTATATTTTCATCAAAGAAAACCCATTTTACAAATAAAATTACAAAAATACTGATGGCTAGAACGGATTAATTGTATTTGCATTAATTTCTATGGGAAAAATTGCTTCGGTTAACGAACGACTCGAGGAACAGATTACATTCGTTAACTGGGGTTCCACTGTATTGAAAAGGAGGACATGTAGGAGGACACTTTTCAAGGGAGGATAGAACTTACAAAAGGAGGATGGTTAGTAAATTCAAATAAAACTCCTTAAAGAAGCTCTTGGAAAACAATAAAATAAATATTCTGAAGATGAGGTTTGGGCATAAAATCTGCTCTTAAAAATTAATTTGAGTACTGTATATCTAATTTCAAACATTTATCTTATCTTTCAAGGATTTTTTAAGTTAGAGGTGAATTAAGTAAAAATATTCTCTATTTGTTGGTTTGTATTGTTATAAATGTGACAATTATCAGGTCAGTCCATAAGTTCGTGCGCATTTTTATCTACAAAAAAAGCAACAAAAAATTTTCAGCTAAATTTTATTTCAATCTATAATGTATTCACCATTATTTTGTACAATTTCTTGCTTTTTAATCCCGTCTTCGTAAAATGATTTCTTGTTTCAATCAAAATATTCAGAAATAGCCTTTTTTGCATTGTTCTCATCCTCAAAAGTTTTTCCTTTTAAAAGTTCTGCAAACTCCGAAAAAGATGAAAATCACTGGGAGCAATATCTGGCGAATATGGTGGATGAGGTAAAATTTCCCAGTTGAAGCTTTTGAGTTGAGCAGTTGACGTTGTTGTCAGTTAGCTATTGACAGTTCATGTGGTATCCATTTTCCTAGCTTTGAAACTTTTCCGATTTGTTGTAGATGTCTATGAACAGTTCCATGGGATGAATTTAAACGTTCCACAATTTCATCAACCGTTAAAGATGGTTCTGCTTCAACCAGTGCAGAGAGAGCATCATAATTAAAGTCAATGGTTCTTCCAGTACCAGCCTTATCCTTCACACTAAAATCATTATTTCTAAATCTATCAAACCACTTCTGCGCAGTCCTTACACTAATTACAGTTTGATTATGAACAGTATTTA
>NW_019384858.1:0-21583 GCF_000671375.1 Centruroides sculpturatus
GGAAATTTGTTTGTATCACTTTCATTTATAACATGTTACCTTTTAATTTTTACATAACCGTTTATTTGAAATTCGTTTGCGTAATTTTTTCAAATTTCCCATTTCGAATTAAAGAAATTAACTGATGATGAACGCTTAATGTGTTTGAAAACGTTCTTATGTTATTAAAGAATTATGCTGGATAGTTGAATGGTTTTTATTTTTATTGAATTTAATCTCCAGTAAGCAAGTATACAATTATTTAAGTTTTATTCATAGTATATTTATCCAGTTAGTTCGTTATATAAGTTTAACAAGGTTCATATTCATGGGTTAGGCAGAGTATCATGTCCAAAAAATAGGTCACTGTCTCCCTTGGCTACTGGTAGCAAAAGCAGTGCTGGCCCAAACATGGCTACTGCAATACCCTCAACAGATGTGAGGAACCAACCTAGCCTTGGTGTTTCTGTGACAATGCATTCACAGACCACAAAGGCTGAAAAATCATGCCAACAGATAAAATGGACAATGGAAATAAATGAGTTTATCATCCATACTTACTACACCATAACAAATCTCAAAACAGATATGACAGCATACAGACAACAGTTACATCATTTGTTTTCAGAATACTCTCATCTCAAAGTCACTGTATAAAAGTTGTTGATCAAAAAAGGTTCAGGATTGTTGATCAAAAAAGAACAAATATACATCTATATCTATACTAATATTATAAAGAGGTAATGTTTGTAAGTATGTATGTAAGTAAGTTTGTTTGCATCAGGTAATCTCCAAAACTACTCATCCGATTTCAAAAATTCTTTCACCAATATTTAGAATGGAACTTCAGGTGGACATAGGCTGTATATTATTCCGTTAAACATTCATATAAATTAAAAGATATCATCTAGGTTAAGGCTTTTATGTCCAACAGATGGCGCTACGAGTATGACGACCTAAGTTTGTCTTTCTGTGAGGCATTACGCTTTTCTGTGAGGATGAACTAAAGCGGATCATCTTCTATCTATTTATATAAATAAAAATGTAATGTTCATTTGTTCCTACCGATTCCTTCGAAATTTTCACACAACACTGCATTCAAATACGCATGTGTTTTTATATAACATACGTGTCGAAATTCCCCCCCACTGAAGGGAGATGGTTAGGATTAATTAAGGCTTACCGTAAAGAACTTGGCTTCTATTATACTATTTTAGATGCAGTTTTTTGCGTTTTTGATTGCGTTTTAATAGGGTACATCAACAGAATGTACACTAAGAAGGGATTTTTCAATATTCCCCTGTGGGGAAGAGGGACAGAATTAAGGCTTACTGTGAAGAACTTGGCTTCTATTATATTATTTTAGATGCGGGTTTTTGCNAGATTAATTAAGACTAATAGATTATTTTGTACTTCTAACCCCTCTACTATATTATATTATAGTATTTGATTTATATTTACAAAGGTTATCTTATGTAAGAGTTTATCACATAGTACCCAATCTAACATTCAAAAAATTTAAAATACTGTACACAATTTAAAAATGTTTTAAAATTGTATACAGTAGAAGAATAAAGAATTTTTAAAATGTGTTAGATTGGTCATTTGGTGTGATAAACTTTTATGTAAGATAACCTTTATAGATATATAGCCAATCTTACCTGTTTTCATCAGGTGCAAGAATTAGGTCCCCCCTCTTCCAAGGCTAATTAGAAAATTTTTAGATGGGTCTAAAAGTATGTTCAATTTCACAGAAAAATGCAAAAAAAAAACCATATCTAAAATAGCATAGTAGAAGCCGAGTTCTTCAGGGTAATCCTTAATCCTGTCCCTCTCTCACAGGGGGGAGAGGAATTTCCAAAAATTCCTTCTTAATGTACATTCTTGTGACGTATCCTAACTGTGTACCAAATTTCAACTTTCAACTCCTAACTGTTTAGGCTCTGCACTTATCATCATCATTATTATCAACCCATCTTGATTATATTATAAGATGATCTAAATGCTACTTCCTTTCTGACTATAGATAAATTCTTTGTTTCAATTTTAAAAAGTAATAATCATTATTACTTTTTGGCATCTGAATTCCTCAAATGCCTTCAGTTTTTAAAACATGGCAATAATTTACTAATAATAAAGTGAAAACATATTCTCATTCTATTTTTATATTGAAATTTTATTGTGCCTTAATGTGAAGTTCCAGATCAAATTTAAAACTTAATTTTTACATATGTTTTCAAGGTCTGAAACCTCAAAAACTTATGTAAAAGTTAAAATAATGTGTAGAATAAACTGCATCACAATGAGGAAAGCTGTCAATAGAAAAAAATTTATATTGTAAATATGTCAAGAAGAGTTAAAATAAAATAATGCAAGTTGTGAGTGTGAGACAAATGTAGGCAACAAGAATTTACAGGTGTCCACTTGGAGAAGTGAATCCTTACATGGGCAGAGTAAATACAACGAAATGGGAAAACAGAATAAACTTTTGATAAATAATTTTAAATTAATGTAAGGAAGAAAGTCATAACAGAATTGTCAAAATTCTTTATTGTCATGATACCAGAACACAATAGCTGTAAATACAAGAAAAAGGGTTCAATAAACAAATCTCCAATTTCATGTTCGAATGAGTGATATGTGCAACTTGGAAATGAGAGAAACAGTTTTGCAGTTCCTTTGACTCATGTGTAAGTGTACTATTTGTTAAGGACAGCGATCCTTCAATAAAAAGAGTGATGAGCACCTGGACCCTCATATTGAGACATCAAATTCCTAAGAATATCAACATTGTCAGGACTTAAAACTAGCTTGGCAGGATATACTGTAAGAGAAGGAAATCTCCTAAACTTTTATTAAGAAGTCTTTTTAAATTTTAATAAATTAATGTTAATTGTAAATGGAGTTCTTGCCTAGGTGTCTAACACCCACATAAGTAGTTCATGCTTTCTTGTCATCCCGAATGACACCTCCTTAAACAGAAGTGTGTTGATCATGATGCTAGATAATATTGGGTCTGTGATAAGACTTCTTGGGGTTCTCACATTAATAAAAATAACAAAATGGAAATAAAATAAATAAAAGCTAATACATAAAATAAATAGAAATAAAATAAAATATAAATTATGGTACATGAGACAAACAAAAACAGATGAATCAATGGTTCTCAACCTTTCTGAGGCTACAGAACACCATTCATATATTTTTTTATTACTCAAAACATAGTATCAATATATTAAAAAATTGAAAAGCATAATTATATTTTTCCATTCTCACGAAACAATGAAGTAATGAAAAAAAACTTTCAAAAACTGGATATATTTACTAAAATTAATAGAAGCAATACACTAATAAATATTATTGTATTGTATAATAAAATGGTAAACATAAAATCATGTCGTAGTACATTGAAACAAATTTGCAATAAAAACTTCAAAATTTATTTTTTATGAAACATTTGTGATAAGTTTTCAAAACAGCTATGTTTGCAGAACATGGATTGAGAACCATGACTGTGAATAAATTCACAATATAGAGTTGGTATGCAAGTTTTGTCAAGAAAATATGAACTTGATAATGACTCTATAATGACTCATTCAGAAGACTAGAAAGTATGACTGATGAAGAATGTTTAAACAAACTTTTAGTGACTGGTTCGAACCTCATCCAAAACCTCACAATAGTATAAAGTGCAGTCTTTTTGTCACTAAGGATCAATGCATTAAATATTTAAGTTTTAGCAGTGGCATCACTAAGAGCTGGGGATGTGAACTATGCCAAGTGACACGAAAATACTGTATTTTTGTGGAATGACCAGCATGCCGCATATAAACAAGGAAGACCAGCATACCAGTTAAACTGCAACTAAAATATAAAATTGACCAGATCTAACAAAACTAGTTGTTAATTAAACTTTACAGAAAACATTCTTCCAAGTAGAATAAAATAATAACATTGTAATTTGACTGACTTAAAATAAGGATGAGCTAATATTTTGTTAATAACAAAAATCAAACAGGTATATGCAAAGGCCTACCTGTTATAACTACTTTTAAGCAGTAACCACAGAGAAAGTAGCCACATACTATTTTGAACAGAATATTATTCAAATAAAACTGGTAGATGTAATTTAATACAAGTGAAAATTATATAATTATTCACTTATATAATTTTAGTCTATTGTGTACTTATTTTAATGCTGCTGAATTGTTTTCTTCCATTTTAATTGATTAATGGATTACCATGCTAACAATGTTCTATCTAAAATTCAGTTTTTTTTTTAATATATAAGGTAAGTATCTTCCTTGAAGGTTGTAATCCTTATATTATTTTCTTTATATGAACTACATAAAGTATTTATTCATTTCTTTTATTTATAAAAGTTAAAAATACATTTTAGCATGGATATTATTAATTAAATTTAATTAAACAGTTAAATAAATATTTAAGTTCATTTATAAACAAAATTGTAATTTAAAATAAGAATCATTAAAGAAACTTACAGCTCCTACTATGTAGGGACTACAGGCATCACCAAAGGCATGTGATACCAAGATTTGAAATGCTTCAGCAACTGATCTTCGAGTAGGTATGACAACATACTGAAATCAAAAAATACATTAGAACTTTAATTAAACTAGATAATTAATGAATAACTAGCTAAAACCTAACTAGTTATATAAAGTTAAATAAGTTCAATACCATTTTATTTTAAAACATTTTTGCTTTTAAAATTACAATAAAAATAATAAGTATATCTAGCAAAAATTATATTTTAATTAGATTTGATATCAGTTTAGGCTAACTTTTCCTTTGAATTCTGACAATTAATTTTCAAATTACATAATCAAAAGACTCAAAATAGAGCAGTTATAAATAAATATATAAAAAAATATTTTCAGAAATCTGAATCTAGCATCAACTGTGTTTTAATTATATAAAAATAAGTCATAATAAAAAATCTGATTCATGGAGCTAAATCAGGAACGAGATTGATAATGTAATTTGTCAGAATAAACTATCATACAAAACTGGTTATACTTAATAAATAAAGGCAAAGTAAACTAATATCCAGACAAAACATTGTTTGATACAATGTTATTTAAAAAATTAAGTTTTTATACAGTATTTTACACTGTAACAAAAGTAGAGCTACTGAAGGAAGTATGCAAATTAGTTTGCACTGTTGTATGAAACAAAATGCAATCATAATCAGTTGGATGAAGAGTGGTATATATATATATATATATATATAATCAAAATGCTTTGAGGAATACAATTATCAAATGATATCAAACAAAGAATGGTAGATATGCATTTGAAAGAAAAAACAACCTTTACTGAAATTGGTAAAATTGTGCATAAAACTGTTGTTGCAAAAGTGGTAAATCGTTTTCAAATATATGGGACCAATAATGAAGCATAGTTAAATGAAAAGAACACAAAAGATGTTTTTAATACAAACACAGAAACAACAAACAAGACACAACTTTTTCGATACTCTCTCACAATATTTGAATTTTCCCACCATTTTGACTACGTTTATATTAAAAATTTTTCTGTGTTCTTTTCATTAACCATGCTTCATTGTCCACAGTCCTTGCTGTCATTGGATAATTCCTAAAAATTAATGATATTTGAACTGATTACCTATTTAGATATTTCACTTAGTAACAAAAAATAGTAGTATATTTTTGTTAATGTTTGGAGCCTAACTTTATATTTTGCACTAGTCCTTTGTTTCATGTGGCATGGATTTTCATAACACTATTGTTTTTAAACGTAACTACCATGTTATACAAGGGATACCTGTATAAATAACAAATACAATTTTACATTTTAAATTCAAGGTCTTGAATTTATTGACAGAGAAAAAAGTAGTCAAAAATGTTCATTTGTAATAAAAATAAATTTTCATTGTATTAAATGGTATAATTTATTTAAAGAATCAAAGTTTATTACAATTATATGTATTTTTTTATAATCAGATTAGTTTGAATATTTTATCCAAAGCAATTTATATTGTATATAATATAATATAGAACACTACACTTACCAACAGCATGTCAGCTACAATTGGCCAATTCATACATAATAATGTTTCACCAGAGAAAATTAAAATCTATAAAAGTAAAAACAGACATAAATATTCGGTTGAAATACTAATATGAAAAAATGTAGAAACTCATATAGAGTCTAATTTGATGATAATTACACATTTCAAATTACAAATCATTTTTAAATGATAAACTAATACAAATATACAATTCTTACTTAATTGTATTGTACAAAAAATATACGAAAAATAAATTTTTCTTTCTGTTCTGACTTACAAAGGGTAAGTAATCCCAAATTTCTAAAACATCAATTTTTATTTCATTATTGATATAAAATTAAAAAAACGTAAAAGCAAACCCAATTGCAGAGAAACACTTTATAACACTTTCAGACTCCCTAAATACATTTTGCCAAAAAATTTAGGCCTCCTCAGTAGGGTTTTCAGCATACAGTTCAAACTCCAGAAATATTCCATCACAGGTTTCTATTATGAATTTCCATCTATATATCCGACAAAAGTTTCCCAGCATGCAGCTGTCAACATGCCCAAATTAAATTAACTGTATTATTTTGTATAATTATTATGACAAAATGTTCTTTAACTTTTCTTTTCACATTATTATTTTTTTCCTTATAAACAATTTTTACAATTTGCTGGGAAACTTTTGTCGGATATATAGATGGAAATTCATAATGAAAACCCGCGAGGTAATATTGTTGGAGTTTGAACTGTATGCTGAAAACCCTATTGAAGGAGGCCTAAATTTTTGGTGAAATGCATTTAGGGAGTCTGAAAGTGTAATAAAGTGTTTCTCTGCAATTGGGTTTGCTTTTACCTTTTTTTTTAACTTTAATTTTTATTTCATTATTGATATAATGTTTTAGAAATTTGGAGTTACCTACCCTCCATAAGTCAGAAAATAAAGAAAAAAAAAAATTGATTTTTCATGTATTTTTCTACAATACAATTATGTAAGAACTTTGCTGCGTTATCAATACTTCTCAATAAAAAAATCCCTTAGATGACAGATACAGGGTTTAAGCCTATGGACAGGTACTGTACATCGCTTTAAAGTCAAGCACTGCCATGTAACTTTTACCTATTGCTTCTGCTTTACCTATTTGGTCTTCTGCCCCACCATCAACCCTAAATAAACTTTATTCAGAATTGGCTCAAATTTATAATTAACTGTACAAACTTTCTAACCTCCCATTTACGAACTCCCCAGAAGTTGTTTGAGTTTGCCAAGGTTCACCTAATTTCTATAAATGTATTAAATATTTTGATTGGATTTATACTTATAAATATTTTAATGGCTTACTTCCACTCCAATATGTTTATTTTCATATCCTCTCCCTCAATACTAGAAATACTACATGTTTACATATACTGTATTGTCATCTAAATGTTTTACCATTAAATCATTTTTTATTGCTACCAGATGGCTGCTGTAAAAATCAAAAGATAAACGTTTTTTGAATTCACTAAATTTAAGGCTGTTTGTAAAAAATTAGTTTAATATATTTAATTATTTTATTTCTTCATATGTTTTATTCCCTTTATGTTTGTTATTTTTATTTGTTTATTTTAACAGATTTGTTATTTCTTTGTTGTATGGGGGTTGGCAAACATTGTCTAAACAACATCACCAGTAGTATGTAAAAATAAAAAAATAATTAATAATAATAATAATAAATATAATATATAATAAAATAATTAGAAGGGTCATGTAAGCATTGAGTTCACAAATGTATCTTTCTTGTTTATAGGTTGCATAAATTTATGTATACTATTTTGGAACAATATTTAATGGTAAAGATGTTCCAAGAAAGATGTAGTCTGAGGGGCCTATTAGATTAGGTTGAAAACGTTTGCCAAATAAAAACAAATCCCAGCAGCCAAAAAAAAAAAGTTTAGAGAATTTTGAATTGTTCTGCTGGGGTTGATTTAGATTATTTGGCTTTGTTTTACACTAGTAGTGTAGATAACAAGATAACTCAATAACAGACCTAAAAAACCACAATCATTACTATGTAAAAACTTTGTAATTTCTGGAATTTCCAAAGTCTATTTTGGTTAATAAAATTTGGGTAATTGATTTTTCTGTGTATTAATTTTTTTCTAATTTATTTTATTTTAAATACAGTATAACAGTTAAGCAGTAAATTTTAAACTTTGGATTTGTTTTTAGTTACTTTATGCTATATAACAAATTTGAAAATTTACTATTACTACAATTTAATTAATTTATAATTCCTTACTTACCCAAGAAAGCATCATATATTTGTGAGCCATAACAATTCCGAGAAATACAAGAGGAACACTACTTAATAGTCCAAAAGCACAAACTAGTGGATCAGCACGAGGATTACGTCGTCTATACCACTGCGCAGATAAAGAACCCAATGTAACGCCTACTATTCCAGCAATACAAGTTATGACACCAAAAATTAAGCTGACCCTAAATATAAATTTTTTCAATTTCCATTATAGAAATACACAAATATTTATTTCATCTGTTTAATAATTTTTTTACAATTAAAATAAATTTTTCATACTGAACCTACAATAGTTTTTCAAGCATTCAACAACAACCCTTATGATTTATCCCTGCAGTTAGATGAAGAAGTGATACATCAGTAAATTTCTTGGCCCTTACAATTTCATCCAACTTTGGAGAAATAGTTAACAAGCTAAACAGGAAGCCCACTTTTCAATGCACATTAATCCCCTACAACTCTGTGGACCAATGGCACATTAAACATTCAGATCATTGATAAGAAGAGCATATACCATTGTACCAACATCCTTGACATGACAGCAGCATGATATGGGTATTCAATTCAATTTATAAAATGAGTAATTGTAACATTCCAAATCAAAATGCAAGAACTAATTTGATATCAGTATATCAGAAAAAGGATTGTCTTAAATTATTTCCCGACTTTAGGAGGTATACATAAAGAAGCACCAAACTAACAATCTTACACAGGTATAGCAATGTAACCCGACCATTTTCAAAATTTTAAGAAACGATAAGATTCCATATGATCACAACTCTGCACCAAGCATCTACTAAATCCCAATAAATGACCAATTTTTTATGACAAAACTTGTATACATAGGTGCCACTGGACATAATCTACAACAAAGAATCAGGGAGCACAAATGTACAATCAACAAGAATCTCTAACACTGCATTAGCAGCCTATTCAAATCAACAGGACATACAGATAAATTGAGAAGAAGTGAGAATTATCAAGCCTATCTCTAAGATACATACTCTTTCTCACCTAGAGAAGTTAGAAATTTATAAAGTTTGTAGAAAATCCATATGTGTTAATCATTGCAATTCCAATACCCTTTCCAATGCTTGGGGGTCACCTATTGAGATTTAAATTTTGTTTCCTCTATTAATTGTTTATTTTTATTATAAGTATATTGCTTTTATTTATATATTTATCGTTTTTTATATTATTTGCATTTTATGTTCACATGTTCATTCAAACATTTACATGCTATTTGTTGAATTGTATTCATTTCTTTTAAATCAAAATTTCTGTTTTATTCACATATTTATTATTTTTATGTTATTTCTTGTTCCTATTTTAATGCAAATATTAAGTTCTATTTTTAAATGGTATTCTTTAATTCAATGTTGCTGTTAACTGAAGATCAGTCAAACTGATCGAAAATGTTTTTAATTTTAATAAATACATGTTTTTTGGAAACAAGCTGAAAAAAATAATTAGACATTGAATTAATCAAAGATTACAGCCATTCTTGTAGAATATTTTCCATGCTTCAATGAGAGCAGCCTTTAGTTCAGTGAACAGTCATGTAATGCTTTCCACTGCTATACAATTGGAAAACCAATCACCCCAAAGATTTTCAATTGGGTTTAAATCTGCACTGGGAGGAGGCCAGTCCAAAAATCGAATGTTCTTGCTCTGAAAAAAAAATAACATTGTTTTTGATACATGGAAGCTTGCATTATCCAGCATGAATTCAAAATCCTGTCCAGCAATTTTCTGTTCATAAGTTTGGAGCTGTCTCCAGACATGCACCTGATAAGTTTGAGAGTTGTTTTGACTTTCAATAAATACTAGAAGTGTCTTTCCATTCCATCTAATTCTTACCCAAGTCATGACTTACCACCACCAACTACTTTCTTTGAGTGCTGCTTTTGATCTAGTCTTTTGTCTGCCCAATAATACTTAAAACCATCATGTCCATCGATTCCACTTTTTCTCATCCAAGAAAATTACTTTTGACCATTTTTCCCCTCCTTCAAAGTTGTTTCTGGTAAACTGTAATTGAAGTTGTTTGTGTTTCTCCTTTATTAGTTGCCTGTCTTCATTTTGATGAAATAAACATTGTCTGTTGATCTCAAAACATTGTATACTGTTGATTTACTGCAGCTCAGCTTCAATTAATTTTTGACTTTTTGAATGGATGTGTTTTCCTTGCAGTCTCATTGTTCTAGGTGTTGTTGAACTCTTGCGTCGACTGTTTAGTTTTTCTGTTTGTTGCTCCTTCCTTGTTATTGAGATACTTTAAGATTGTTGAATGAGGTCTTCCCAGATTTTTTAGCAATCTAAGTTACTTTTCATCCTTCCTAATGAAATACATCAATTTTGATCTTCTCCTCTACAGTTAGGTCCTTCCCACATCCCATTTTTAATAGTAAGGTTACTATGCAATTTACTACTTTTTTCCCACTTATTGATCATATTTTTATGCAAATTTCATGGATTCCAATCATTACTTTCTTTGTAATTAATTCCAATCAGTATATGTTCTATTAATGTTGGGCATCTATTTTTAATGATAACATCAAACTTTTGTCTATTAATCATTTTTTCTCCAAACTTATGGAATAATAGTTGATATTTTGCTATTTAATGTATTAGAAAATTTCATCAAAGTTACATGAAAATAATAAGTTTCTAGGCCATCACTGTATGTTCTATTATTGTTGGAAGGACTGTGTATCTAGTGTATAATTTGAAGTTAGGTATGTCTTGGCAAAGATTGATCTTTCAAGAACTCTCAACACCATTTCACAGTGTTCTTGAAAGAAAGCTGTCCATGGGTACAACCCTCTTTTGGATGTATGTAGTGCCATCAAATGAAAAGAAGGAAGAATAAGTGACTAGGTGTGCTTATTAATTGAAATTTGCAGATTTTACAAGTTCTGCAGAATTAATAAGTTCAATCACTCTGCTACAATGCTTCTGCATTGTAGCAGAGTAGATTAGAGACTGGCCAAACTCAGAGACAAGTGTTCCAGAAACCGAATGCATTATCTATAGGCTTTGGCAATGATTCCAATGTGACCAAGATGTTCGAAGGCAATACAATGAAGGTTGTCCATGTGTCACAACACAACATGTCATAACTAATTTAGGGACATAAATTGCTGTGCAGGTGGGGTGGCATTGGGCCACCACACCAGCTCAGCAAGCAAACTGCTTACAGACCTCTCAGCAGGATGAGGTTTACTTTCAGAGATCTTTGTCAGGTTATTATATGTTTCATAAATCAAATGTGATTACTTAAACAACTTTTTAAAAAAGAAATAATCTATATGTAATCCAGTAATATTCAGATTCAAAAAATAAAACGTAATGTACATAATGATGAAATATGACATAATAAAAATTTTTAAACCATGTATAGTACACAGCTTTCCTTAAGATGACTAGAGATAGAGTAGAAAAAATTTTAAATGCTGTAACACACATTAATAACTAATGATTGAGATGACAAAATTTACAACATTATGTTAAAGTTCACTACAGTTGGAGGTAACAAATCATTGCTTGACACACTTGCAACATGTTAATTAATATTTTTTTTACTATTAATGTAGCTTCCCTTGAGTATTACTTTATAAATTTTAATAGCTTCTATTATTCTTAGCTGTTGTATATCAAAGGCAATATGTAGAAGCTTAGCCTCATCCCAACATGGTGACACTCCAGGCTCAGTTGCAAATTGGACCATAGCATTATTTTCCAGCTTTTGCAGAATTCTTTAGGAGATCCTTTTAGATACAATACTACTATGTGACTTAATCAAGCTATTACTTTTTATTTATTTCGTTGCTTCTTTAACCTTTCTTTATTCTTCTAAAATTGACTAATTCTGAGCTTTGTTCTTCTAACTCTATTTATATTAGTTGGTTTCAGACAGCACTTCCAAAAAGATCACGTGATTGGTGTGTCTGGAAGGAGAGTGGAGATAAGTGGAAGAGTGAATACTGTTGTGCAATATGGAGTTGAAGCATGGAAACAATAGCAACTGTTCTGAAGATTGAGTTTTCTTAGACCTGTTCTATATAAGGGTAGGTCTCTGACAAGGCTTCTAGAAAATATGGTTCACAACATCATGTCAGACCACTTGAGTTTTTTAAAATATTAATCATCCCTGATGTAGAATTATATATAAAAAAATAAACATTGTCTCTGAAAACTAACATGTCTGTTTCAAATTGAAAAATGTTAATTTTACAATTAAGTTAAATAAATGGGATGATTTTTAGAAATAATATTTTAATAAAGCTGATAGTGTTTACTATTTATTTATGCCTGATTTCAATACTAATAACGCTATTATTTAACAGATATTTATGGTTGTTTGAATATTATAGAAAGAAGAGAGAAATTGGCAATAAAACAAATAAAAACAATAAAATTTTTTTATTATTTCACAATATGATCTGCTGAATAAAAGTTTCAAAAAATTCAAAGCTTATAGTTTTGCTTTTTATGGACTTATCATACAGATACTTATCCTATATGATAAGTCCATAAAAAATGATACTATAAGCCTTGAATTTTTTGAAACTAAAATTAAAATGGAACAAGAAGCTAGAATGAAAATATTGAATAAAACTTCATCCTCTATATTTGGTGTAATATTTGAATAATTCAATATGTATGCATAAAATTTTAATTTTTTCACTACAGATTTTTATAGTTCTAATGATTTTTCAAAAATAATTCATAAAATACAGAAATTAACTTACAAAAACTTACATTTCTTCAGTTTTATTTTCACCTTCAATGCTTGATGCATATGTCATGTAAATAGGTGCCCACCAGGCTAAAGCACCAGTAGCGAATGTCACACAAGTGAATCCTGCAGTAGACCACATCAATGTCCGGCTAATAATTAAGATTCAAAATAAATTCAATACGACTAAATGGGAACATTTGGAAAATAATGTTAGTTGAATATTTATACTATTCTTCACAATATTACATTCAATAACATAAAATAAAAAATATTGACACAAAAAACAAGCAATAAGTTTCATAACTTTCCCAGCTGTTATTTTTATAATAAAATCTCATCTTTTTATATTATTTATTATAAAATGACTCATAATTAAGCTTTCTAAGTTTTATAAAAAATTGTAAATGCTAATAACTAATAAAATCTTCACTAAGTCTGACCCCTCTCAATATATGACACAAACCTCCCCCTCTATCTCCCATTCCACTCAACCTTTAACCACCAAAATTTAATAGCATCAACATCCCTTAACATGCCAAATTTCATTCAATTTTTATCACATCCTGAGATATTAAACAAAATAGACATCAAAACATACAAACACATAAGCAATTTTTTCTCCATTTTATTATTATTTTTGGGGGTTCTGGAGATTTGCAAAACAAAGGGTCAAATTTAACACAATTCCAATACTCTCCCTTGATATGTACACATAAAAGCCAGGATAGTAACAAATTTTCAAGTCTAAAGATATTTTTATTTACAAACCACATGATTTTTGAGATATTAACTGTCAAAAAATGGTTTTATTGCAGATTTCTTGAGAATTTGTTTTTTAATTTCAGTGATTTTCAGTGAATATTTATAATTCAGAAATAATAATAATAACAACTCTCCCATGGTCACCACTTGGTCGTGGTGGGAGAGCCCAGTAATTTTATTGATCCATAGAGTAACGTAGACTGTAGCACAAGTTTCTGGTAGGACACCCATGCCAGTAACATCTATGGGGAGAAACAAAGCTAAGAGTGACCACACCCACATTCTGTGGAGATAATTACCATGATAGTAACCAGGTCTAAGTGTGATATAGGCTTGGGTGTTGCCTGGGTTAACAAGGTTCTATGAATAAAACACATCTTTAATATAGTATATATACGTATTACCTAACTTAGTATATATAGGCACAACTTTGAGGAATTTGAAAAAAAGAATCAACGAGCATAAGCTTTCAGTGAACAAAACAGTTTACAGTATGGTCCTTACCACTTATGCTAAACAACAAGGCATTACTGTCTTCTGGGACCAGGCCTCTATAATAAAAGCTACCAGATCTAGACACACAGTAAAATATCTCAAAAAGATGGAAATCCACAAAACACAGAAGAGCACGCAGTGTATCAACTATAGGGATGCTGACGGGCTTTCGTCCGCTTGGAAATCATTTTGCGACGAATTGGCATAGATCTATATAAAAGGCTTAATCAGGCTTAGGATGATCCTTCATAGATATTTTATTTATTTATTTATTTATTTATTTTATTATTATTTATTAAACACACGGAAATTTGTTTGTATCACTTTCATTTATAACATGTTACCTTTTAATTTTTACATAACCGTTTATTTGAAATTCGTTTGCGTAATTTTTTCAAATTTCCCATTTCGAATTAAAGAAATTAACTGATGATGAACGCTTAATGTGTTTGAAAACGTTCTTATGTTATTAAAGAATTATGCTGGATAGTTGAATGGTTTTTATTTTTATTGAATTTAATCTCCAGTAAGCAAGTATACAATTATTTAAGTTTTATTCATAGTATATTTATCCAGTTAGTTCGTTATATAAGTTTAACAAGGTTCATATTCATGGGTTAGGCAGAGTATCATGTCCAAAAAATAGGTCACTGTCTCCCTTGGCTACTGGTAGCAAAAGCAGTGCTGGCCCAAACATGGCTACTGCAATACCCTCAACAGATGTGAGGAACCAACCTAGCCTTGGTGTTTCTGTGACAATGCATTCACAGACCACAAAGGCTGAAAAATCATGCCAACAGATAAAATGGACAATGGAAATAAATGAGTTTATCATCCATACTTACTACACCATAACAAATCTCAAAACAGATATGACAGCATACAGACAACAGTTACATCATTTGTTTTCAGAATACTCTCATCTCAAAGTCACTGTATAAAAGTTGTTGATCAAAAAAGGTTCAGNTTCGATATTCCCCTGTGGGGAAGAGGGACAGAATTAAGGCTTACTGTGAAGAACTTGGCTTCTATTATATTATTTTAGATGCGGGTTTTTGCGTTTTTGATTGCATTTTAATAGGGTACGTCAAGAGAATGTATACTAAGAAGAAATTTTTCGAAAAATTTTCCCCACGGGGGAAGTGTTATACATTTATAATAGATACATTTTGAGCCACAACAACACGTGGCGGGGTCTGCTAGTTATACTATAAATGATACTAGAACATATCAAACAACAAACTGCAGAAGAATTTCTCCAACAAACAAATACTTCCAACATTAACAATGATCACAATCCTTCAGAATCATCAAGATACATGCATTGACAATACTGATGTTACCACCACTATTTTCACTGATGCTGACAGTATCAACACTTTTTCATTACCTGAAATAGATTCAGGTTAAATTCATACCCTCTCTCCTTTTCCAAGAAGCATTCACTAAATTTACAGGCACTGACCCTGCAGAACAGTCACACATTCCCAAAATCAACATTTCTAAAACAGTAGGAAAATCGCTACACTATGTGAACACTTATTACCAGAATGCACTCATTCTATTTCTACTCTCTCAAACATTCACACACTAGTCTATGCAGGCGAGTCACAGTAGTAACCTACCATGAACTAAAACTGCATCCCCAGACAACAGCAAACAAATCACTGATCTCATTGATTTGTTTCTCACTGTAGAGAAAACAATCAATGACTTTGTATCAATTCAGAGTAGAGCATTCTTTTCTTGACTACAAATAAATACAAGTTTTCTCTAGGTCATAGAATGTCCTAGATCCTTTCGCAATGCCTTACAATGTGGAAAAACAACACTTCATATTTAGCAGCCTAAAGGACAGTTAACATGATAAAAGATGTAAATGATTCTGCTGAAAAAGCTATTAAATTTATTGCAAGACTTTCACAGATTATCGACTGTGAATGAGAAACAAAAGGGGTTTGCATTGAGTTGTATGCAAGACCATCAAAGGCTATATCCAGATTTAAAAACAACAAACATTAAAGAGAAAGAATTCACAGTAGTTTCTAACCTTGTAATTGAATATTACATATGACTACTATATCAAAAGCTTAATAAAATGTTATATTTCTTAATTATTGAGTTTTTTACTGTTGCTTAATATCCCTTACGCCAATCATTCCTAGTACTCAAATTTTGTGCTCAAGTCAGCATCCTTTTAAAATGAAACTTCATATTTAAGTAATTCTGACAAAATGCAAAAAATTTAGGGAGTGGGCACAAAAATTCTATATCTAATATATCTAATATTTATATTATTTTATGTAAATAACATCTTTTTAACGGTCCAGCAAAATCATTTAATTCTATAAAAAACGTTTGACCGATTTATTTATTTTATTTTTTATGTTTTTGTAATTTGAATAACCCACAAGCAATTTTTCTGTTGTTCTGCACAATTGCAGTTTGATTTTATTTATTTTTGTATTGCATAAATTCAAATGCTTTGTTCTTTTTAATATTAGAATAACTGATGAAGACCGCTAAAATCGGTTGAAAACGTTTTTTATAGAATTAAATGATTTTGCTGGGACCATTAAAAAGGTGTTATTTATATTATTTTATATTTTGTTTTAGTTCCAGTAAGAATTTATTGTTTGTTTATTAATGGGACACCTTATTTTATATAGAAGTCAAGCCTCATGCAGATCCATTTGAATCTGGCATTCCTTGAGCAGGAGGGCTAAAGTGGTAGTGTTATGCCCCTTATTTATTGAAATTACGTGTTCCTTCAATTATTGGCTGAATGGTTAGATAGTGATGTCGATGTATGCCAATTGTTGTATGAAAGTGTTGTCAGTAACTGAAATTGTGTGCACACTTGGTAGAAATATGATACATTACATAAAGCCACACCAACTGCTGTATAATAGCCAGAATATAGCCCAATATTATACAGTAGTTGGTATGGCTCTAAATTATTGATTGCTTTAATAAACATATTTCTCTTAGTAATGAAAAAAAATTGTATACTTTTACTAATTTCTGGAATGTAACCATATGTTTTTCATTAGTCCTTTGTTTTGTATAACATGGATTTGCTTAACATGAAACTTTTTTGGAACATAACTACTGTGTTATACAAGCAATACTTGTAATTGCGAGTCTTCACCTATTAGAATATCGGAATTGGAACACTTAAAACATTGAAATACTTTGATTACAAATTTAAGTTATTTAATTTATGTTACTACCAATCCAGACAATTAATAATTCTATATCTTTTATTATATGTTATTTTAAATTAAAAAATAAAAACAACAAATTTTTATTACTGAAGTACTTAAAATATTTGAATTTTCTGTGAAACAGATCATTCAAAAAATCTTTTAAAATTGGATCCTAATTCAAATATGTTTTGTCTCAACAATTAACATTTTTGGTTATGTTTTCCATGCTCTGAGTTTTTTTTTTTTGCATTTTTTTATAATTGTACTGTTTGAAAACAAATAACTGATTTTTTATTGATAGTCTATGATAAACAACATTTATCCCTTCAATTGCTATATAATAAGTAAGGATTTGTTGATAATTTAAATTTAATACAAAAGGATGAAAAATCAATTTTTTATAGCTTTATTTTGCACCATTTGAAAAATTCCCATTTAAATCTGATTTGGTAATTGTTTATTTCCTTTGATTGGTTGTTCTCTACCATTTGACAAAAGATTTGATGATGTGTGGAATAGAATTTTAGTTTTTGATTTTGTTTTTATGTCATCCCACTAATTACATTAATTACCACTCCATAGGAAATATCTTNAATGATAAACTAATACAAATATACAATTCTTACTTAATTGTATTGTACAAAAAATATACGAAAAATAAATTTTTCTTTCTGTTCTGACTTACAAAGGGTAAGTAATCCCAAATTTCTAAAACATCAATTTTTATTTCATTATTGATATAAAATTAAAAAAACGTAAAAGCAAACCCAATTGCAGAGAAACACTTTATAACACTTTCAGACTCCCTAAATACATTTTGCCAAAAAATTTAGGCCTCCTCAGTAGGGTTTTCAGCATACAGTTCAAACTCCAGAAATATTCCATCACAGGTTTCTATTATGAATTTCCATCTATATATCCGACAAAAGTTTCCCAGCATGCAGCTGTCAACATGCCCAAATTAAATTAACTGTATTATTTTGTATAATTATTATGACAAAATGTTCTTTAACTTTTCTTTTCACATTATTATTTTTTTCCTTATAAACAATTTTTACAATTTGCTGGGAAACTTTTGTCGGATATATAGATGGAAATTCATAATGAAAACCCGCGAGGTAATATTGTTGGAGTTTGAACTGTATGCTGAAAACCCTATTGAAGGAGGCCTAAATTTTTGGTGAAATGCATTTAGGGAGTCTGAAAGTGTAATAAAGTGTTTCTCTGCAATTGGGTTTGCTTTTACCTTTTTTTTTAACTTTAATTTTTATTTCATTATTGATATAATGTTTTAGAAATTTGGAGTTACCTACCCTCCATAAGTCAGAAAATAAAGAAAAAAAAAAATTGATTTTTCATGTATNTTGCTATATAATAAGTAAGGATTTGTTGATAATTTAAATTTAATACAAAAGGATGAAAAATCAATTTTTTATAGCTTTATTTTGCACCATTTGAAAAATTCCCATTTAAATCTGATTTGGTAATTGTTTATTTCCTTTGATTGGTTGTTCTCTACCATTTGACAAAAGATTTGATGATGTGTGGAATAGAATTTTAGTTTTTGATTTTGTTTTTATGTCATCCCACTAATTACATTAATTACCACTCCATAGGAAATACATTAGAGTGCAATAATTATGATGTTTTTGCTTATTTGACCTAAAAGAACTAAAATTATTTAATATTAATATTATTAATGTTATTAAGTAAAATTTGATAAAAACTGAAAAATTTTAAATATTTAACTTCTAGCTTCATCTATTGACATGTGCTAGAGTTTATGCCCGTAGGAAATATGAGAAGACATGTTTAGAAGAAAGCTAAACAAATGCTCATAAAAAGTACAGACAGCAGAAGAAAACATTCAAGGATGCATTTATATCTCATACAGTTGCTATGTAGAAAGTGTTAAACCATCACAAAAACTTGTAAAACTGAAATATGATACCAATAAATTTTGAAAATGACAAATTTTTCTTCTCAGATGTCTTATAAGCAGCTATTTGTTAATATT
This sequence comes from Centruroides sculpturatus, assembly GCF_000671375.1. Taxonomy (NCBI): domain Eukaryota; kingdom Metazoa; phylum Arthropoda; class Arachnida; order Scorpiones; family Buthidae; genus Centruroides; species Centruroides sculpturatus. Next base: position 19,544 of record NW_019384858.1, read on the forward strand.
GTTGTAGGAAAAATTATTGCTCTATAATCCACATTTGTATCAGTACTAGTTTAAAAATGTGAATAATTATGAATTTATATAAAATACTTTATATTCTTCTTTTCTTCTATGTTTACATTAACAACATTCTTGGCCAACTTGAATCTACTATAATCACATATGTTGATGCAAAACTAATAAACCAACTCTGACATTCTAAAACAACTTACATCATTTGAAAACTCTTCAAAAAAATACAACCTCAAAATTAATACACATGAAATAGAAATGCTTTAGCACATAAATGCTTCTCTCTCATTCTGGATACTCCTTTACCATCATTTTCTATCAATACAATTTCTTTAAAATACATCAATTCCATAAATGATTTCTACATAATTTTTTACTATAAACTTACATTTAAATGCCACATTGATAAAATAGTAAAAACTCTAGCATTACATCTTGAATAATGTATTGTCAATTATGGTTAATCAATTTGGGCCATGGCTAACCCTTCCTCCTTAAATATATTTTCTCAAGTTCTTTTAACTTTAAATTTACTCTGCAACCTACCTCATACTCATCATCCAAATGTTGCTAGGTCCAGATTAAGAGCTTTCTATCTTTAAAGAATGCATTAATATTTCAACTGGCTATTTTATCATAACTAATTTAATGGTAATGTACTGTACATATAGTCTGATTGACTATGCTTGAAAATACCTCAAAATTCATACAATATAACATGTGTTTTTACTTCCTTTCACAGACCATACATTTTACAAGGATCATATACATATTTATCACATTTCTTGTAACATGACAAATATTGGCTATTTATTTTATACCATGAAAATATTAGACGAAGTAAACTACAAAAAATAAACAACTATGGTATAACAAGCTGCAAACTATCTTCAATTCCTTTGGAGTATCAGTTCTATTATTTAAAGATAAAATTCAAGATTGGAAAACAGGTTATTCATTGATGTTAGAATCAGCTATAGCTCAATCTATAACAAAAGATCAGGACTCTCTTTATAGCAGTAAATATCACTCGTGGTACTTGGATATATTTGAAATACCTTCAATGCAATCATATATATGGCAATCGGTAAATTTGAACATAAAATGATTTATAATGCAACTTCGTCTAAACAAATATTCGCTGTATGTTAACAATACTTATATAAGTTTACTAACTAAATGTTTTTTATGTAATGCTGACGTTTTAACACCTTACCATTTGATATTAACATGTCCAAAGTTAAAGGAACTTCGTGAACATTATGATATAAATAGCACTTATAAATGCAACTCGCTAATAGAATTGTTAAAAAATTTTAACAATATGAGTAAAAAAGAATTATATAATATTTATAATTATTTTTGTAAAATAATAGAAACTTATAATAACAAAATAAATTAAATTAAAGAATATGTGAATATATACGCAAGTAATAAGTGCAAATTAAATAATTAATGGAAAAATATTGTTTTATTAAAGATAAATATGGACACATGAAACTACAACCCTTTGTAATAGGGAAGTAATTCCCAATAGACAATAAACTTTTTCTGATTTCTGAATATTGGCTATTTACTACACAAAGATCCTTAAGTGTATTCTTAAGTGTAGTAAATATTGGCTATTTACTACACTTAAGAATTTTAAAAATGTTTGTATATGATTCTTTATAATCTTTAATATTATCATATCAATTTTTTATGTCTTTATTATGTATTTTATTCAGTTTCAATTGTAAATGGGGGAAGAAATCTTATATCAAATACATGACAATTCATATTGTAATTGTAATAAATAATTTATAAAACAAACTAACTTTTTTATGAGGCCACGTAGATCATGCATAAAAGTAACATTTTTAACATGGCATCCTCCTTCAACTTCACCACGTACTGGTTCATACAGTATAAATATTGACAAAATTACAGATATTACTCCTAAACCTGGAGTCACCTATTAAAATACAAATTATTTTAGCAAATTAAATTTGTAAAATATATTTACAAATAAAAGCATAAAAAAAAAATTAA
>NW_019384858.1:21701-28741 GCF_000671375.1 Centruroides sculpturatus
TCAACTATATATATATAAAACTATAAATAAATAATTCAGACTTTAAATTTATAAATGTTAGAAAATAAAAAATGCTTTTGCTAAGATGCAAATTTATAATTTATATATTTGTAAGGAAAATTACATAATTATATGTAAGATGGCAAAATATAGCACAGTTGAATCTCCAATAATGACCATCTTTAAATAGCAACCAATTTTTCAGAAACCTTTCTTTTTAAACAAAAATAAATACAAAATTTACCAAACAATAACCCCAACCAGTAAAAACCTTATACTTAAATATAATGCACATACTGGTTAACAAACTAAGAATAAAACACACCTTTAAAAAATCCAGCAAATAAATATTAATAAAATAAAAACGTTTTTAACCGTTTTTTTTAACAATCTTCCTCGGTTAACTTAATTCATCACAGAATGGAAAAATGTGTACAGAAATGTATACCTGTCCAAAATCACCACTGTAGAATAGTGTGTGAAATTCCATGAAGAGATACAAAAACACATCTTATTATTATTAGAACACTTACGTGCAGTGGCGTTACAGGAGTGGAGTTCCGGTTACAAAAATTTATCTGACTTTTGGAGAAAGGTTTTATCCACTAGCACTTTCAGTAGTGTAAAACTACCATCATCAGCCGGTACATAGAATTCGATAGTTTAAGCTTTCCGAACGATATTCCGATGGATTTTTAATTTTCAATATCAAATATTTCGAATGATATTTCCGACGGTTCAGCTGATTATGGTTTTTGAATATTATTTAAAGGTTCTTGCATCACAGCGCGTAGAAATGATGATAAATAAATATTAAAGTGAGAAATGTCTGCAAAAGAGCATAGTTCATGCATTTATGTGCACCAAGGCAAAATAAGCATATGAGCAACAAAGGAGTATTTTTATCTTGGGTTGAGTTGTTTGAAAGCTGTTATACAAATTTGTGGGAGCTCGAAAGTTGGGGAGTTGCATGGTATGGTAGTAGAAATGTAGAGTGTCTCCCAAATAAATAACTCTTTTTGTTCGTTGCAACATTTTAGTAATTTTATTTCGTTCCATAGAGGCTGGTAGTTGTGGTCGAGTATTTTCTTTGCTAATTCTGTAACTGGCCTGTTATTTTTGATGTCTTCTTGATGTTCATGGATGCATGAACTTAATTTTCTAGCAATAGCTCCTACATAACTAATCTCTTCTCCAGTTAGTGTGTGCTTTAGCAGGATTTGGTAGATACCGGATTTTTCATTCAACTGGTACTTATCCCTATCGTTACATAGTAGTCTTCTTAGATTTGGTTGCGGTGTAATTGGTAGAATATAACCATTACTTCTAAAAAGATGTGCAATTTTTAAGGAGATAGGGGCTAAGTAGGGTATTGGGGGTGCACTATTTTTAAGTTTTCTTTATTGGAAAGAAAATATTGTGGAAATAATCTGTTTTTTACACGATTTTTTAGAAAAATGAATTTTGAATGTGAGTAACCTGGTTTTAACATGGTAGATTGAATAATGGATAATTCATTTTCTACTAGCACCCGAGTAGAAGGGAGAAGGTAAGCCCTCCGTATTAGCGAAGATATAGCAGAGTTTTTGTAATGTGGTGGTTGGTAGGCGGTAGCTGGAATGATTTGTGGAGCATTATTATTTCGATGATGGACAGAAAATATAAGCTCCGGAGATGTATGTATATCTAAGTCCAGGAAAGATATTCTATTGTTTTCTTGCTCTTCAACAGTAAAATTAATTGTAGGATAAATAGAGACTAATATTTGAGTAAATTGAAGCAAGTCCTCATTGGAACTATCCCACGCAATTAACACATCGTCGACATACCGTAGATATATGAGAGGATATTGGATTCTTAAAGGGGCATTGAAAACCCATGTTCTATATTTCTCATGACCAGTTCAGCTAGAATAGGAGATAATGGGGAGAGAATAGGAGATAATGGGGAGCCCATTGGGACTCCTTGTGTTTGTTTATATATTTTTCCATTAAATTGGAAATAGTTATTTTGAGTAATAAGGCGAAGAGCTTCATGTAGGTGTAAAACGTGTGATGCTGGGTAACTAGAATTGAGGAATAGGGTATTTGCCCGCATGATGGGCTCGAAATATGGAACATAAGAATATAAAAAAATAACATCTACTGTATTTTGTAAAATTGGTAGGAACTAGAGGGGAGGTTTCCTAATTTTCACAACCATCACAACATCTCATATATGATTGTGATGGTGTTTTCTTGATGTATGCTGTCTGTATCCCAGGCCAGACTGTCAACACACAGTATTACTCTATATTTTTGGAATTTAACTTTTGAAAGAATTGGAAATACTTTCTGTCAAACCCATCCATCCTTTTGCATGACAATGCTTTAAAGCATATTGCACAATGTGTAGTCACATTGTTCAATTGATGGAACTGGTACTCTCCATCTAATTTTTGTAAGACGGTACATTTGGCTTCGATGGAGGCTGTAGTTACAAGCTCAGAATATGGGATTAAGGATGTGATGTGTTTTGCTAGCGCAGCTTCAAGATGATACGTGGGATGGGAACATTTATTGACCAATGGTCTTAGTGGCCATGATGGTTTATGGGTTTTGGCCTCAAAAAATAATCTGGGCATGCGATGTTTGATAAAGTATTGAGAGGACCAGCTAAAGATTCTACAATTCCCGGTAATGCAATAACTTTGAGCACTTTTCTTAACACAGTGGAAGTAGGATCTTGTTTTAGTACTATTGATCTGGAATGTTCGAGGAACTCGTTAGCTCTATTGAGGAAATATTTGTTTCTGCATAGACCAAAACATTTGTCTTTGTTTTAAGTTATTTGATCACAATCCAGCCAGAATGTAGCATGGAATGAAAGTCAGCTTACAATAGACTGAGGTCACAATATCTATTCATTGTGCATGGATGTTGATATCCAAGAAATACACTTCATTCTTGCTTGATTGGTCCAACTCCAGTAGTAACACATAGGGGTTGCAATTAATAGAATCAAGAAAGGCCCTTAAATCTGAGACCTCCTTCCAATAAATGAAAATATCATCCACATATCTCCTGTATAAAAAAATGTTGTTGGAATGGAATGCCGGGAGGATCTTCATAAATGTCAAAAGTGATTGTGGGAATTTCTTTTCATTATTAAACACAGGTAATGATGAAAAGACAATGTTTTCAGTACTATTTACTTGATTATTATAATTATTAAAATTATTATTCTGCATTTCTAGAAATACAAAAATTTAAATTTTTACACAAAGAATTCACACATCTGTTACCATTATATAACATAGCANCATCCATCCTTTTGCATGACAATGCTTTAAAGCATATTGCACAATGTGTAGTCACATTGTTCAATTGATGGGGCTGGTACTCTCCATCCACCACCATACTCTTCTAGCCTGTGATCAAAAGTTTAGTTTTATTGCTTAAAATCAATTAAATGAATAATAAGTTTTCCATAAATTAAGCACTGTTACTTTAATTTTCACCATAAAAATATTTATTTAAAAAACTTACTCTTAAAGCCCATACCCAATCTTGAAATATTTTAGCTATTTCAGATCCTACAACATATCCTAAACCACTGAAAAAAAACAATTCTTCATTACGAAATTTATTTTAAATAAAATTATTATAAAGTAATAATTTGATCTTTAATAAAGTGAATAAAATCTTTAATAAAACTGATATTATATTGATGTTATTTAATTACAGTAGCAAAACTTAAACCTACATTTCTACAACCCCTGGAAAAAAGTTTTTGAACAGCAATTGCTTGGCAAAAATTATTGATTTCTTACAATCAATAATTGTTAATAAATAATCCTAGAATGATAAAAATTCTAATGTTTATTTCTAATGATAAGAGCTTTTATTATGCAAAATATCACACCAGAAAAATAATTTGAAATATAAAAAGGAGAAAATCTTGTCCAAACCTAGCCTGGAAAATGTTTTCTACATTTCCTTCATCTTGGGAAAAAAGTTTTTGAACATAGAAGAAAAAAATGTGTTAAAGCAGTATGTAACAATAATCACATTAATCTATACAAATTGATCATCTGAAAGTGTTAAATTGTAACAATCNTTCTAATGATAAGAGCTTTTATTATGCAAAATATCACACCAGAAAAATAATTTGAAATATAAAAAGGAGAAAATCTTGTCCAAACCTAGCCTGGAAAATGTTTTCTACATTTCCTTCATCTTGGGAAAAAAGTTTTTGAACATAGAAGAAAAAAATGTGTTAAAGCAGTATGTAACAATAATCACATTAATCTATACAAATTGATCATCTGAAAGTGTTAAATTGTAACAATCACTTGTCATATTATGTATATAAATGAAATTGTTGGTTATAAATTATTTTACATTATTTTTAAGAATAAAGTAAGGATTTTCGAAACCAAATTGTGACTTTGATTCTGGAAGGAAAACTCAAACAGAAGTTTCTCAACAACTTGGTTATGTTGTTTCAACAGTAAATTGCAGTAAGTAATAGATATGTATATATCCATGGTGCAGTTTACTTTATATTACTTTTAAAAAATCAATTTTTCAAAAATATTTCCTCAAAATTGACGAATAAACTTTATGGGTTAATCGTACATAAATAACCCCCGTTTTTATTGCCTGGACCGCATTTAATCAGAGACAAAGCTTTTATTCGTATTCTTTATTTATTTTCTATGCATTTCGGGTGCAATATTTTCTTGTAATTTGCACCCCTCTTCAGGATTTTTACATTTCTATAAATTTGGTAAATTTAATTATTACATCGGTAAATTACTACAATAGTTATACAATGGTTAACTAACCTGTTTTAAGTTTTAGAACGACATCTGCCCAGTGTTGATGTTATGTGAGGGGAAAACGGTCTAAAATGCCTTAGGGGACATAACATCAACACTGGGCAGATGTTCTAAAACTTAAAACAGATTAGTTAACCATTGTATAACTATTGTAGTAATTTACCGATGTAATAATTAAATTTACCAAATTTATAGAAATGTAAAAATCCTGAAGAGGGGTGCAAATTACAAGAAAATATTGCACCCGAAATGCATAGAAAATAAATAAAGAATACGAATAAAAGCTTTGTCTCTGATTAAATGCGGTCCAGGCAAAAAAACGGGGGTTATTTATGTACGATTAACCCATAAAGTTTATTCGTCAATTTTGAGGAAATATTTTTGAAAAATTGATTTTTTAAAAGTAAATTGCACATTGAAGAAATATGAAAAAATCTGAAAGTGTAAAAACATTGAAAAGATCTGGTTGACCAAGAGCAACAAGGAAGAATCAAGATTGTACCTTTCAGATGCATCTGCCTACAAAATCAAAAAATCACACCAAAAGAATTAAATGACAAGTGGAAACTTCATCATGCCAATGTTTACAATCATATGGTTCAAAATCAATTAAATGAAATGGGCTACAAGTTTTGTAAAGCAAAAATAAAATTATTCATGATAAAACAAAATGTGAAAACATGAATGAAATGGACAAGGTATTACCAGAAGTGGACTACAGTAGACCCCCCTATAAAACAGGTTCATATAGTTCGGATTCCTATATAACAGTGAAAAAATTGCAATCGTATTCATATAAACACGCTAAAAGAGACTCGTATGATACAGTAAAATGTCATCGTGAACTCGTGTCGCGACAGGATTGGTCAAATTTACACCAATAGCGGATATTGCACAAACCATTCAGTTTAAACGAGCAGCAGACCTACTAAAAACCATTTATTATTTAACAGCCATAAAAATTATATTTTTATTAATGATGTCTCCAAAATTCAGTGAATTTTTCGCAGAAAAATAACTTATCAGGAAGCACGCGCCCGCTGTTTGATGTGCCACTATGCAACAAAAACAAGCTTAAGCAATGGCGTCATCAAATGGTGAACACTCAATAAGTAATCCTACAATTTTTTGTTTATAGCATAGTTTATATGGATTATTCCCAAAAAATTACAGTCGATTCCCCTATAAGACAGTAAATACGTTCCAATACGTATGAATCAATTTTGTAGGAATCACAACCAATCACAGCCTGACACGTGTGAAGTTTACGGACTATGGCTGTTTGAAAGGTTTTCTTCCATAAAATTAATTGATTCTAGACTAATCCGACTAAACATTTCCAAAATACGTATAGTTTTTTTTGGAAATAATCCGTATAAACTACGCTATAAACAAAAAATTATAGGATTACTCACCGAGTGTGCACCATTCGACATCGCTGTTGCTCAAGCTTGTTTTCGTCACGGAACAGCACAGCAATCAATCAATCAATCAATCGTTTTTATTAGGTGCTCGAGGCACATACTCAGCACCGCAAGAGCACAGCTGAGAAAAATTATATACATTTACAATAGTACATATTAACAGTGTATACAAAACTGTCAGTTAAATACAAAATATTACAGAGAGAATAATCAATACATTAATAACATTAATACAGAATAACAATGAAATATTATTAAAGAATAGCTAATGTATACAGAGTTATCATATGTAGAAAATATTGCAGACAGAGTATTTAGAACTTAATAACTAACATAAGAAAAATAAACTTAATAACTAAAATTAAAGCTAAGAGAAAGTTCAATGAAATAATATAGAGGAAAAGTGTGCAGAGAAAACACCGGGAGTAACTCCATATTCTCTTGAAATAAGACCGTTATGGAGGTACCACAAAACTCCTTGGAGTAAACTTGTCCATAAGGGCCTCCAAGACACCTTGAGTACTTGTAGAACAAGTTTTGCAGAACAAGTCTTGCAGGACAGAACCGCCAGGAATAACTCCATATTCTCTTGAAATTAGTCTGTCAGGGAGGAACCACAAATACTCCTCAGAGTAAACTTGTCCATAAGGATCTCCAAGACACCTAGAGTACAGGAGTACTTACCGAACACAAAATGCACTTGCAGAACAAGAATTAGACGAGGTCAAAAGTATTTCATGTGTAGATTGATTCATGGTAACTTATGTAGTAATTGATTAAAGCAAGAACAAAAA